>NW_005195508.1:500084-501589 GCF_000372725.1 Emiliania huxleyi CCMP1516
GCGGCACACTTCTTGAGGACGCCAAACGCTCGAATGACAGGCTCCGGCATCACAGCCGCAGACCCACCGATTGGAAAATTCTGGAGCGAACGCTGCGTTTGTGCTCCCCACAGCACATCGTTGGACACCTAGAAAGGCGGAGAGAAGCCGGTGTGAGTGATGGCTAGGCAGTGACGATGGTGCACGCGGCGTGCGCTGAGAGCGAGGCCAGTGGTGCGAGAGGCAAATGGCAGCCCGGGCTGGACCTCAATGGGACCAAAGGCGTCAGACTCGGTGCGCGTGCTCAGCAGGCGGCGCCGGAGGAGCGGCACTCTCAGCGCTGCCCTGGCCGAACACGCCGACCGCAACATTTCTGACAATGGGTGGCACTGCTTCGGCACCGGTCTGGTTTTCTTCTTCTTCTTCTATTCCCTTCCAGCCCCCCCCCCTCTCTCTAATACATCTATGTGTGTGTGTGTGTGTGTGTTTTCCCGCCGTTGCAACTGCCATGGCGTCGGCTGCTGCTCTCGCCTCGCTGGCGGCGCGGTCTAGTGCCGCGGCGCCCAGCTCTCCTGTGGGCTCGCGGCGGCTCGCCGCCGCGGTGCCGAACAATGTGATCGGTCCGGATTCGTCCCGGCGTGCCGCCGGTGCCGCTTCCTCGCCGATTTTTTGCTCGACCAGTTTGTCGACAAACCTGTGCCAGAGCTCCTGCTGCTCGACTGAGCGGCGGAGCCGGCCCATCGCGACCGAGGCGTGATGCGCCAGCACCGGGGCAACAGCGCGGGACCATTTCCGGGCTATCTCGGGCAACCTCGAAATTTGATGATTTCATGGCCTCTCTCTGGTGGTGCTGCTGGTGGTGGTGCTGCTGCCGCTGGTGCTGATGCTGCTGCTGGTGCAGCGCGGCTCACCGACTCGGCTCGACGCGCGCGTCGCGGGAATCTCACGCGGCGGGCGGCGTCGCGGGAGGCAGCGGCGGCGGCTCGCGAGTGGTGTGTGTGTGTGTGTGTGTGTGTGTGTGTGTGTGTGCTGCTGCTGCTGCTGATGCTGCTGCTGATGCTGGTGCAGATGCTGCGCTGGTGCGGCGCGGCTCTCCGACTCGACTCGACGCGGGCGTCGCGGGCATCTGACGCGGCGGGCGGCGTCGCGGGCGGCAGTGATCGCGGCTCGACGGTGGAGGTGGAGGCTGGTGGCTGTGGTGGACTTTGAGTTTATTTCATGATGGACTCTACGAGGACTGGGGGGGGAGGGGGTTCAACCTGGTGACGGCGGACCGTGGGCCATCGCGGGGACTGCTGCGTACGGAGGGCGCGGCAGATTGATCCGGATGGTCTCACCCGGTGGGAGGCACCGAGGCGTCTGGGACGCTCCACTCTACCTTAAGCTCCTGAGGGGCGCGTGGTTTTAACCACGTTGTATGACTACAGCCCACCACAGACACCCTCCCCACTCCTCAGGTGTGCACACTCCCTCACCCTCTCCTCTCTCCTCTCTCTCTCTCTCACCTCTCTCTCTCCTCTCCTTGT
>NW_005195508.1:501689-503565 GCF_000372725.1 Emiliania huxleyi CCMP1516
CCCACTCGTAACCAACTCTCAGGGGCAGTAGGTGGGCGAGCCTCGAGCCCGCTCATCTCGATCGTCAAGGCGTCGCTCGACGCGCGGTCTTCCGCGGGGGGAGCTTCGTCGACGGGTGCGGGACCGCGGCGCGGCTGGTGCTGCGGCGATGCCTCCGGCTGTTGCGGCGGGCGGCGCAGGCTACAGGGCTTGGCCGCGCCGGGCTGGGCCCAGGGGCTGCACTTAGCGAATCGCGGCGAGGCCGACGGCGGGCGTGCGGGCGCTCGACGAGGAGCACGAGGCGCAGCCCTCAGTCCAGACGTGAGGGATCTTGCAGTCGGCCTCGGAAATGTCGCAGTCGCACTTGTGCTCCGTCATGTCGTAGCAGCCCTCGGGTCCGTCCGGGATGGGCCCGACGCACCACGAGCACGCCGAGGTCCACATGCCGTCGGTGCACTCGTCCTCGGCGAGCGCACAGTCGCACATGCGCGGGACGGGTGGCGGGGCCCGGTAAGCCGCCGAGGGGGCGGGAGGGGGCGGGCGGGGCGGCGTCGGTTTGGCCGGGCGATGCTCACTTGTGGTCGCCGGCCTGGTTGTAGCAGCCGACGCCGTCCCCATCGCTGGTGCACGGCTTGACGCACGTCTCGGTCCAGATGTTGATGTGGTGCTTGTCCGCGCACTCTTGCTCGGAGAGCTCGCAGTAGCACTTGTGCTCGAACATATCGTACTGCGGCCGCAGAGCAGTCGGTCAGGCGGCGCGGGCGGGCGGCGCGCTTCAGGGTTGCGGGGCAGAGTGGGAGCGCGGGCGGCGCGCGTGGGGTTGCGAGAGTGGTGTCGCGACGCGCGCGGGGCGAAGGGGAGCAGAGAGAGTGCATGTGGGCAGAGACGCACGCGCAGACGTTCTTTCTTGTCGCTGGCGCATGCCGTGCAAGGGCAGAGGGGCAGAGGGGCAGAGAGAGTATGTGGGCAGCACGCACGCATCGGTTCTTGTCGCCGGGGACGGGCGCCATGCCGGACACGAGGAGCGAGAACGAGAGCATGTTGATTGAGGGCGAGTTGGACGCGAAGGGAGCGGGTGTCGAAGGGGACGTGCCGACATGGTGCGGGACACCGCGAATGTCGGCGGCTGGGCGATTTATTTTTCAGGCTTGGTTCTATCGTCGGCCTCTCTGTGTGTGTGAGTGTGTGTGTGTTCTCTCTCGGAAAGGCCCTGCTTGCTGGCGAGCGCACGTTTTAGTCACACTTTCCTTTCTGTGGCAGCCTGGCCTGTGTATGGGCCGCTGTGGCGATGGTGGCCGGCGTCCAAATGTCCCAAACCAAGCCCAATGCCGCGAGGTCCGGAGGTGCGGTGCCCTCGCCGTCGCTCAGACAGCCTCTCAAAGACGTCAGAGCTCAGTTACTTCTCCTCAGAGTTCGTCGTTTTCCGCCGCCCCCGCCTCCTCCTCAGCCAGCTCCGGGGGCGAGAGCGGCCGCCAGCCCGAGTGGTCGCCTATTCATGGTGACGTTAGCAGCCACGGTCCGCAGCTCTCTCTGTGGGGGGGGGGTGACTCGAGAGTGTGGATGATCTCCGAACGGCCCGAGCTGCAACAGGAAAGGTGGATGACCTATGGTCATCGTGCTCCGGACTGCTCTCCACGCACTCGCGGCCGCGCTACCGCAACCGCCCAGCGGAAGCTTTGCGCAACCTCGGAGCGATCTCGGGTCGGCGAGGTGCGCGGCGAACAGCATGCCAAGAAAGGCTTGCTCCTGTGCCGCCGTCCCGACGACATAGAAGTGAGTCGGCGGCGGAGGCGTGCTGCCGCCCGACCACGCGCCTGTCCCAAACTCGGACGCCACCGCCGCGGCGTCGACGCGCCCGTCGGCCGTCCGCTCCCTGCCCCAGCCCGACGCCGCGCCG
>NW_005195508.1:504024-515029 GCF_000372725.1 Emiliania huxleyi CCMP1516
AAAAATTAGAGAGAGTAAAAGAAGAGAAGCTGCCCGCTGAGGAAGAGGGTCCTCGCCGCATATTCTAACCCGATATAAAAAGGGATAAGGGGAGCGAGCATTACATGTCACCGCGCCACCCCTCATCAGAGCTCGCGAGAATCCTAACGGATTGGAGAGACCTCTGCCCCCTCCCCGGAAGCGATGTGCGCCTGCTCTAAGGCACGGCTCGATGCTCGAGCAGGTGCGAAGACTGGAGGGGCCCTTTGCAGAGGTAGCGCGAATCCGTTAGGATTCTCGCCAGCTCTGCTGAGGGGTGGCGCCGGGCTACGTACCGATCGCTCGACCTCGCAACCCCATATACACCCAGTCTACAAGTACAGGGAAGCAACATCAGCAGGCAGGAGGACGCGTTTGAGTTCAAACTCCACCAGCAATTTGGATTGATTCCACGCGCGCCTCCCGGACAGGGGACGACCTGGAGTCCTGTGGAGGGCGGTGTGAATTACTCATGACATAATGAATACGGCTCATGGATCGATTACCAAATTTGGATTGCTTCTCTCTTCGTGCGTCCGCACATACAGGCGAACGCCAATGGCCTCGCTCGCCATCAGGCAGCCGGCCTCCGCATCTATTCAGTCGCCCCGCCCGCCCACGCCGGCGACTGAAGTTACATTCGATTGTTCCATCGATTGATGAGTCTTGTCCAAGCCTAGACGACTAGTCTTGTCCCGCCCCGGGTGTGTCGTGTGCCATCCGGTGTTCCCCGTGGTGTTCTAGTGTGGTGGGGGAGGCTCAGCGCCCACCACCCGGGATAGGTTTCGTCAGTATCGGCGTCGCATCGGCGGCGCCGATACAGGGACCGACCGAGGGAGTAGGCTAGCGCTTGTGGGCAAGAAGAGCGCATTACTCAATACAACTACACGTGCACGGCCATCTCGTGCAAGTCTTATGGCTCGAGCAGGTGCGAAGACTGGAGGGGCCCTTTGCAGAGAGAGAGGCTTGCCCTAAGGCTAAGTCGTCGTACCTCGTTGTTACTCGAGTACCCTGTTCGGGTGACCGATGGCTGGGAGTGGACGTCGCGAGGAGGCGGGGCGACCAGAACGGCTGCGTGGCCGTGCAAAAAATAAGAATTGCCCCATATACTGCCTCGCACAACACTGGGCACGGGAAAGCCTCATGATGTGTATTGCACCACTTCCGTATGCCTGCAGGGTATCTTTAACCGAGCCCTCCGAGCCCTCCACACCCTGCACACCCCTCCGCGAGCCCTCCGAGCCCCCCGAGCCCTCCGAGCCCTCCGAGCCCCTAGGCCTAGCCGAGCCCCCCGAGCCCAGCTCGGTGGCTCGCCCCTCCGAGTCCTCCGGGCACTCCATCCCTCATGAGCCCTCCCGAGCCCTCCCGAGCCCTCCAGCGCCACCCTCGTGCCTCTCTGCCCTCCGAGCCCTCCGAGCCCTCCGAGCTCTCCACCCCTCCCGAGCCCCACCCCTCGCGCTAGGGACCCTCTTGCCGGACGACACCCTCCGAGCCCTCCAAGCCCCCCGAGCCCTTCAGACCCCTCCGACAGTCCTCCATCCGCACAGCCCCTCCGGCCCCTCTAGCCCCCTCCGACCCCTCCAGCCCTCTCTAGCCCACTGGACCCCTCCCACACCTCGCTTTTGGCCAGCCCTCCAAGCCCTCACCCCTCCGAGTGCCCTCCTGGGGCCCTGCCGCCTGACACCTCTATCGCCTATCGGGTACGACAATGGCACGACAAGGTCGGCGTGGTCTCCCGATCCTCCTCCTTCTCCTCGCCGACAACGGGACCGTAGTCGCCAGGCGAAAGGCGTCCGACGCGGCTCACGATGTGGTACCACGCGACGGCACGCTCTGCCGACTCACCTTGCGGGACATTCTATGCAAAACGGCACCACAGGTGCACCGGCTTCGGTTCGCGCTCCCAACGGTTGCGAGCGGCGAACCCGCGTGCTGCGGCGGCGCTGGCGGTGGCATCGTCCACGTCATGATCCGAGCTCCCGCCGTCTTCAATCAGAGCGAGAGAATCGCGCCGTACTCAGCTACGCTCGATGGCGATGGCTCGTTCTCAATCGTCGTCAAGATTTACCCTGGCGAGCCGCCGGCTTACGCCGCCGTATCCGCTCACCTCGGATCTCTACCGGTCGGTGAGTACGCGCACGTCCCGTCGATTCGGGCGCAGGACTGGCGGCGGGACGCGGCTCGCGTGGGGATGCTCTGCTTCGGAGTCGGCCTGGTGGAGTGCCTCCACCCTGCAGAGGCGCTCCTCGCCGCCGGCGCACAGGTCCGGATCATCAATGCGGCGCGCCGCCGCAGCGACCTGATCCTCCTCCCTCGGCTCCGCGCGCTGCTGTCCTCCCACCCCGCCTCCCTCTCGGTGCTGCACCGCCTCTCCCGACCCGAGGGGGGGCGAGGGGCGGAGGCGGGAGGCGGGGACGGGGCCGGCGAGGCGGGAGGGGGGCGGGGGGCCGGCGCGGCGTCGGGGTGGGGCAGGGAGCGGACGGCCGACGGGCGCGTCGACGCCGCGGCGGTGGCGTCCGAGTTTGGGACAGGCGCGTGGTCGGGCGGCAGCACGCCTCCGCCGCCGACTCACTTCTATGTCGTCGGGACGGCGGCACAGGAGCAAGCCTTTCTTGGCATGCTGTTCGCCGCGCACCTCGCCGACCCGAGATCGCTCCGAGGTTGCGCAAAGCTTCCGCTGGGCGGTTGCGGTAGCGCGGCCGCGAGTGCGTGGAGAGCAGTCCGGAGCACGATGACCATAGGTCATCCACCTTTCCTGTTGCAGCTCGGGCCGTTCGGAGATCATCCACACTCTCGAGTCACCCCCCCCCCACAGAGAGAGCTGCGGACCGTGGCTGCTAACGTCACCATGAATAGGCGACCACTCGGGCTGGCGGCCGCTCTCGCCCCCGGAGCTGGCTGAGGAGGAGGCGGGGGCGGCGGAAAACGACGAACTCTGAGGAGAAGTAACTGAGCTCTGACGTCTTTGAGAGGCTGTCTGAGCGACGGCGAGGGCACCGCACCTCCGGACCTCGCGGCATTGGGCTTGGTTTGGGACATTTGGACGCCGGCCACCATCGCCACAGCGGCCCATACACAGGCCAGGCTGCCACAGAAAGGAAAGTGTGACTAAAACGTGCGCTCGCCAGCAAGCAGGGCCTTTCCGAGAGAGAACACACACACACTCACACACACAGAGAGGCCGACGATAGAACCAAGCCTGAAAAATAAATCGCCCAGCCGCCGACATTCGCGGTGTCCCGCACCATGTCGGCACGTCCCCTTCGACACCCGCTCCCTTCGCGTCCAACTCGCCCTCAATCAACATGCTCTCGTTCTCGCTCCTCGTGTCCGGCATGGCGCCCGTCCCCGGCGACAAGAACCGATGCGTGCGTGCTGCCCACATACTCTCTCTGCCCCTCTGCCCCTCTGCCCTTGCACGGCATGCGCCAGCGACAAGAAAGAACGTCTGCGCGTGCGTCTCTGCCCACATGCACTCTCTCTGCTCCCCTTCGCCCCGCGCGCGTCGCGACACCACTCTCGCAACCCCACGCGCGCCGCCCGCGCTCCCACTCTGCCCCGCAACCCTGAAGCGCGCCGCCCGCCCGCGCCGCCTGACCGACTGCTCTGCGGCCGCAGTACGATATGTTCGAGCACAAGTGCTACTGCGAGCTCTCCGAGCAAGAGTGCGCGGACAAGCACCACATCAACATCTGGACCGAGACGTGCGTCAAGCCGTGCACCAGCGATGGGGACGGCGTCGGCTGCTACAACCAGGCCGGCGACCACAAGTGAGCATCGCCCGGCCAAACCGACGCCGCCCCGCCCGCCCCCTCCCGCCCCCTCGGCGCTTACCGGGCCCCGCCACCCGTCCCGCGCAGGTGCGACTGTGCGCTCGCCGAGGACGAGTGCACCGACGGCATGTGGACCTCGGCGTGCTCGTGGTGCGTCGGGCCCATCCCGGACGGACCCGAGGGCTGCTACGACATGACGGAGCACAAGTGCGACTGCGACATTTCCGAGGCCGACTGCAAGATCCCTCACGTCTGGACTGAGGGCTGTGCCTCGTGCTCCTCGTCGAGCGCCCGCACGCCCGCCGTCGGCCTCGCCGCGATTCGCTAAGTGCAGCCCCTGGGCCCAGCCCGGCGCGGCCAAGCCCTGTAGCCTGCGGCTCGGCGCGCTGCCCACAGCGCGGCCCAGCCCTGTAGCCTGTGGCTCGTCTCGCCGGCGCCCGGCATGCCGCTTACCTTTGCGACTGCGCGAGCCAAGAGCCCCTTCCCATTTTTTGTGCTCCCGTTGCTCGGGATGTTTTGGCGGTGGGTGGAGGGGTGTCCGTGCGGTCGTCGTGTGGCGCGTAGTAGCTCTGTCTGATGAGGATGGTCCGATGGAAAGGATTGTAGACGGCGGCACGGTGTTCGTTCATCCTACGCACGTTCGGTCATCGTTGCGAAAGTGAAACCTCGACGCGAGACGGAGAGCGAGAGGAAGTGGGACTCCCAGGCTGCACCTGCAGGCTGGCGCGACTGGCGGTGGCGCTGCAGGCAGCTGCCAGCTCCCCAGCGCCGCTCCTCAGCTGCCGCAGCGCGAGAGGGCGAGCGGCCGGCAGGTGCTCCTACCACGAGCACCAGGACCTGCAGGTGTTCTCTCTTCTCTCTTCACAGGATTCCTCAGAGAGAAACATTCGTCATTCCTTGCGGGCGCAACTTTTTTTCCGGGATCCGGCTAATTATGGTGCATGGCGGGTGGTGGTGGCGAGTGATTTATACTTCTGTTGCATGTAGAGTCAAGAGTATGCGCTCACCCCCCACCCCCCACCCCACCCAAATATACACACACGATCATGAGAGATCATCATGCATGGACCCTAGACGACGTAGACCGTTCCCCCCCCTGCCGCGCGCCGCCGCCGGCGCACCCCGAGCTTGTCACGGCTCACGCCGCCCGTATCGAGCGGGGGAGCGGTTCAACATATCGTACGCCCGAGGAGTCCGATTTCTCGGGCAGAATGCACTAGGCGCGGGATGGGGGAGAGAGGAAGGCAAACTGCTTCGCGCGGCTGCGGCACCTTTGAAGGATCGCCCCTTCCTCGAGGCACCCTATCGGTCCACCTTTGTCGAGAGGAGCAGGCACCTCTCCGGCGCCGAGATCGCGGTGATGGATGAGACGACCACCACCTCGGCCACGCCGCCCCCCTCGCCACGCGTGTACATCCGGTGCCTCACCTGCGCCTGCTGCACCCTCGTTTCGCCGGCGTGCTCGCGCTTGTTGGCAAAGGGCAGGGCGGCGGCGCGCTGCTCAAGCTCGGCGCGTTCAAGAGGGTGGCAGCTGAGCAGCAGGCTGTGGCCGACGAGCGATGCGGACTCGCGCCCAAGAAAGCTTGTGCTCACCCCGAAGCGCACCGTCCAGTCCTCGTTGAGGAGCAAAAGCTCGTGCCCGCTGGCACTGAGCCGCTCCAAGTGGTGCCGCTCGAAGCCGAGGATACGTGCGCCTTGTGGCAAGCCCGATGCCTCCGGCTCGGCTGTCACGTCCGCTCCGGCGGCCTCCTGTTGGCCATCTGAAGTCGGCGTTGCGCCCCCTTTGCAGGCGGCGCCGCCGTGCTCAGCCGCTTGTGAGGCAGCGCAGAGCAAGCCAAGCATTTCGTTTGCGGTCGTCGCCCGCTGGGCAACGCATGCTGGTCCGGCCAACATGCGTGAGACTAAGTCGAGCGCGTCGGAGAGGTGTTCGACACCGAGTGCTTTGCTGTTCCGACCACTGTTCCGGCTCTGGGGGTGCTCCTGGTTCTCTTTAGGTTCCGCTAGGGTGGTGAATCTTTCCTTTTTCTTCGACAGACATCTTGCGTCGTTTGTAGGGCCGCTCCAAGTCCCGACAAAGAGGGTCTCTCTTCCATCAAGGCCGACAGCGTGGCCAACGAAAGGGATTAATACGGGCCCTGCTCCCTCCGAGCCAACCAATACGCGCCTCTACGAGTCGTCGCTGTCGCTGCCAGAGAACAAGTGTGAGTGTTAGAGTTGTTTGGTATTGCTAAAAATCTCTCTCTCTGCCAGAGCCATCGGCATCGCCGAAGCCAAGGAGCGTAGCAAAGTCGGCAAGCAAGAGCAAGTGTATTTTATTTTTGCTTGGGCGGCCCTCATGACGGGGTAGGTAGGGTAGGTCTGGGCCCTCCCGTCGGGTTTTCCCCTCTCTTCACGCTGGAATTTTCACAGCAGAAAAAGAAAATTTCCGGCCACGATGTCAAACGTCGTCCCCAAATGGGTGATCTGATGCTTTTGTAGGGCCTGAGAGTGGCCTGCCATGTCACAGGAAGGACTGTGGTTGCAGGAGAGTACCACCATCCATCACTCTAGTTGGTATAGTACCCCACCTTCACCCATCCAGTGATTTCTTTTTTAGTTTCCCATAAGTAGGGTAGGTAGGTAGGTAGGTAGGTAAGGGCAGAGGGCAGGGGCCGGCCAGGTTTTTGCAGAATTTCATCAAAGCCGCCCCCTGGGTAGTACATGTTTACTGCGGGCTCGCCCGGCGAGTACGACAAGAGCATCTCCGTCAGCTCCCTCTCTTGTCCGAAGAGCGACATTGCTAGCGCTGGCATGCAGCTCTCCATCATATGCAGGAGGCGGCGCGTGAGCACTGCATCGACATAAAGCGTTCCCAGCTTGGCGCCAACAGAGCCCAGCCTGAGGTGTCCAGCGTAAGGTAAGTGCGACGGTGAACAGTGGTTGGATGTGCGGCCCGGCGAGGCGCCGGTAGCGTGTCTGCTTTGCCGGCGACGAGCTGATCTGATCGTTCGCTGCAGCGACAAGAGCAGCGCACTCGTTCGCAGTCGCAAAATCGGCAACCGTGACGCTGCCGTGTACAGCCAGTGTTCTCCCAACGATTGGGGTAGCACCTCCATGCGGGGGCGAGCGCCCCAAGGTCAGACCGTGCGCGAGGTCAGACGACGGTGCGCGTGGCCAGACTTGAGTGCGCGAACGAACCTCGGATTTTTCTGCCCATTCTTCTTCTTTTAAAGGGAGAGTTAACCCTGGTAGGTGGACAAAAGTCTGCGTTTTTCGGCCTCCCCTCCCTAACATTAGCCGGCCAAAATGTGCTCCTACCGGCTAATATTAGGGAGGGGGGGGGCGGTCGGGTGTCAGACCTAGCGCTAGGCGTGCGAGGCTGACGTATTTTGGACAATCCACCTACCAGGGTTAAGGGGCAAAGTCGGCTTTCCCAAAAAGGCCTGTTTTCTCGTTTTTCATGCACACCCGGACACAGCCGAGCCTCAGGCGCCCAAATCGGGGGCTGTGGGGTAGACACGGCACCGGAGGCTTGGCCCGGGGGCGAAGTGAGGGGCGGCGAGGGCGATCGCGAGCACCAAGGCGACTTGCGGGAATCACTGCTGCAACACCAGTGGCGCCCAGTCCGACGGCCTGACGGCGACTCATGGACTTTTCACGGGGGGGGAGGCTGCCCACGTGTTGCGTATGACCTATGCGCGTGTAGCGGCTGCCGTATCGCCATTGTTGAAGTGAATAATGAAGTTATCTTTCGCTGGGGGCAGCCCGGCAAGGCTACTGCGAGGCCGCAGCAGCAACACACAAATACGGCCGCCGGGGACCGATCGGCCGAGACGGCGAGCGCATGACCAGGGGAGCTGGCAGACTGTCCTCACGGACCAAGACACATAGCTGAGAGGGCACCTCCGACGCTCAGCCACCAGTATCAGTGTATCTCTCAGCTGAGCCTGGAGTTGAGGCTCGGGCCGTCACGGGAGGGGAGCACGGTTTCATCGGAACTGTCGCGCAGACACGAGCGGCAGCACGCGCCAGCGCGGTGGCAGGGGTCGAGTTGCGATCGCCTATGCGTTGAACAGAGGAGTACTGGCTCCTCTCTGCCTAGAGTTTAGCATCGGGTAGACCAGAGCAAGGTTGAACTCGATGAAGCAGCCCCAAAATACGAGCAGCGACCGACGCGGAATCCAGGCTCCAGGTTGCCCGCTGCCGCGCATGGCATCGATAGAATGCAACAGCAAGCGCTGATATGCAACCTCCTCGAAGCCATCAAGCTCGATCAAAGTGAGAACGAGTGCGAGCGGGAAGAGCACGAGAGAGCCGATGGCAGCTGCACTCTCTGATGCCCACGAGATGCTGGTCCACCTAAAGTTGAAGCTGTCAGCCAGAGGATCGTGGATCGGGGCCACCGTCTGGTATGTCGGCACTTTGTCCAGGAAGGAAGAGAACACGCAGGCAAACATAATCAACGCCTGCAGGAGGACCAGAAACACGGAGAAGAGCAGTGGGAGGTCAACCTGCCCCGTTGAGAGGCTGTCGCGGAGGAGGGTTTGTGGACAAGCCCTCCGCGGTGACTCGGGGCGATTGGAGCCGCGAATGGAGCTCGCAACGGAGTGACGAGGCGCATGTAACGACCCCCGGGGGTCCCGATAATCGAATTGAGGAGGACGGGCGGTCCCACTGTGTGTAACGAACCCTCTGAACGCCGCACAGAGTCGTGTGAGGGCCTCATAGGGAGGCCCTGTCGTTCAGTCTCGGGCCGCCGGCAGGCTCCTGACTCCAGTCCGTGAGTGCGACAGAGTGTCACATTCACCCCAGTCCCCCCCTTTGAGCAAACGTAAACCAACTTAGACCAGCTGAGGATCTCAATACGCAAGCATAGACGCAAGACCGAGCATTGACGTTACTACGTACCACCTTGACCTGACTGCACCACGCATTGGACCATCGCTCCGACAGCGATGGAGGAGCTTCACCACGACGACCGAACCGCGGAGTGCCAGCTGCCCCCCTCGAGGGGCACATCGCGGCCAAGGGCAGCACCCAGGCTTCACCAACTTCACCATGTACCTTGCCAAGGCCAAGAAAGGGAGGGCGGCCACGCCGACAGTCGGACTGTCGGCGGCCTGACGGCCGCCCACCCCGGGGACGATGGGACCCCCGACCCAAATCCCGTGCACCACCCTTCCAGCGGGCGAGTCAACCAGCCCCGCGCGGCCGAGCAATTAGCGCCTCCAGCCCCCCTCCGTGTCGCGATGCGCTCCCCGCTCCCGTTCCCCTGTGTCCCTGATCGTCCTTACAAGATCCTGCTCGCGCAGGTGGGGACCCTGTCCTTCTCCCACCCCTTGTTTGGTGTGTCCGTTTTGTTTGTTTGTCGTGGCTGTTTTCTTTCTTTTTTTTCCCGCACTAGGCAACAAAACTCTCTCTCTCTCTCACCCTAGGCACGGAACTGGCGCTCTCTGGCGCGCGATAATTTTACAGAAAGAAAGAAAGAAAACAAGCAAAAGGCACAGTTTTTTTCTTTTTTAAGGTGTGGATAGGGTGGGCACATCGCGCCCCCCCGGGGGGCCGATGTCGCGTGGTTGACCGATTGGGGCGCTGGCGGCGGTTCGCTCCGGTAGAGGCTGCCCGCGATGCCACGCTCGTTTGCGGCCTGGAACGAGAAGCGGCGCCCGATCGCTCGCTGTGCGACATCTCCTCACGCCGAGCCACCCGAAGGGTTCTCGCACACACAGCCCACAAGCCCGCAGATTCAGGGCCTCAACATCGACGAGCTGGTGTCGCAGCTGACAGAGAATGAGCTGATGCTCGCGCCCTCGGCGGCCTCGCTCCAGCCAGCGCTGCTGCTGGGCTCAGAGGCAGAGTGGAGTCCGCCGCCTGACACGGCGCTCATTCATCCCGTCGCCGCTGGGCAGCCGGGCGAGTCGGGCCGCGACTCGGCGGCGATGGAGACGGACGCGCTGCCGCTCGCGGCGTGCCAACTGGGGCCCGGCACCTGCGCCATCGCGATGCACCCGGCGGCGCATGTCCCTGCGCACCTCCATGCGCCTGTCGGAGGGCTGGCAGTGCAGCTTGGGCCAGAAGTGCAGCTTGCCCAGCCAGTGGAGGGCAGCGCGGCGCACCTCGGCCGGGCGACCTTCGCGGCGGCGGGGCCGAGCAGCGACGAGGGCGCCACCGAGCCTCCCCTCGTGTGGTCAGCCTGCCGCTGCCCCGTCTCCGCCGACTCAAACGGCGTCGCTCTTCTGCCGAGAGAGATGAGACGAGATGGGGCGAGCTCACCCTCACCCTCACCCAACTGCAGGCGTGCCTATCGTGCCGGGCCCGGCGGGGATCGCGTCGGTGTCTGGGTACGCAGTTGCGGTCCGGCTGCACTCGCCGCTGCTCTACTGGGCCGAGCGATCGCGCTGGATGTGGCACAAGAAATGGTGCCTTCCGCGCATCACCGCCCCTCGCCATGACTCACCGACGAGTACTCAAACAGCTCCATTCATTTCCCCCAACAGGTGCCTTCCGCGCATCACCGTCCTCGTCACCGAGCCCCCGCCTCCCGCCGGCCACCCCACCCTCTCGGCTTGCGGCGTGCCGCTCGTCGCTATCATCTCGTGCGGGACCCTCCGGCCGGGCGAGAGATGGCCGAGAGATGGCCGAGAGATGGCCGAGAGATGGCCGAGAGATGGCCGAGAGATAGCCGAGAGGTAGCCGAGAGATAGCCGAGATATCGCCCCCTCGGCGTCGTAGTGGCTTTGCACAGCCAGCAGGAAGGAGACTCACGTAGGCGCGGCGGAGCTCGGAGACCAGGGGCTGTCTCTTCTAGGAACCTTCCAGGAACCTTCTAGGAACCGTCTAGGCGCGGCGGAGCTCGGAGACCAGGGGCTGCACGGCGAGTGCTCGCAGCGGCTCCACATGTTGGGCGTTGAGCTCGAGGCGCGAGATCGCTTGAGATTGGCCGAGAGTACGCCGAGGTCACAGGTCGATCTCGAGGGGCTTTCTCTCCGCACCTCCCCGCACCTCCCCCAAACTTCCCAACATCTCTTCCGCACCCTCCCCCGCACTTCCCCGGCATCCCTCCCCGGCATCTCCCCCCCATTCTCTTCCGAATCTCCCCGCATCTTCCCCGGTTGCCTCGACAAGGTGAACCCTTCTTCCTCCCTTGCAGGCTGGCTGGAAAAACCTTCCTTTCAAACTGCGGGGAAAACCGCCGCTCTTTCCACCCTTCGGTGATTCACCGGGGGCCTGCCCCA
>NW_005195507.1:0-9259 GCF_000372725.1 Emiliania huxleyi CCMP1516
GAGCCGTGGTACGGGTCCATGTCAAGATGCGGGTGACCATTCCTCTGGCGGCCAAGAATGCGACTAGACTGTGGGTATAGCATGCGCCTCTCTGTCTTGTTCAGTTATTGATAAGGCCGATCTCTCCGGGCATCTTGTCTGGTTATACATTCACCGCCCTCCCGCCCTCTCCCCCATCGCCACCTTCGCCCCCCCTCTCCCCCGTCGCTGCCGCCGTTACCACCACCGCCACCTCCTGGTCAGGTCCTCCACACCGCCGAGCAGCGCCTGCACGGCCTGGTAGACTTCGTCGAGCGTGCAGCCAACCGTCGTCGCGATGTTGCTCAGGAAATGCTTGATGCCGTCGATGAGGTGCCCCGTGGACAGCTCCTTGAGCAGGCAGGCGACGGCCTCGAGCGAGCCACCCGCGGCGTCCATCACGGCCTTGAAGATGTGCTGGAGACCCTTGGTGAGGCCGGCCTCGCCCGGCAGGAGCTGGCAGATGGCGGGACCGATGGCATCGATCAGGCCGGCAAACTCCGCGAGCAGTGCAGGCTGCATCTCGATCTTGCCGCGAGGCACCTTCGCCGCGTCGTCGCTGATGTCCGCGGACGGCAGAGCGAGAGGAGCGAGCTTCTTGGGCGGCGACGCGCGCGCCTTTGCGATGTACTCCCTCGAGGGCGGCGGCATCAGCGGCGAGCCGGGGCTGTTCTTGCTGAAAAGCGGCATGGCTGCGAGGGTCGAAAGAGGGAGTGTGGCTGTTCCTGCCGCGCGAATTGCAGAGACCAACTCAGTCACGCTGTGATCTCCTTGCCCGGGTTGGCGATCGCCTTGGTTGTCCCTGAGATCCCTAGGACGTAGGGGCGGCTGTTTCCACTGGGTCCGAGGCTGTTACCACTCAGAGAGAGTGCGACGCTCCGGCAACTCGTGAGGGATCGGTCGGGGTTGCGGGCGGACGAACGGAGTGAGATAGATGACGTTCGTTCGTTCGTTCGTTAATAGATAGACGTAAGAGCTAGACTCAGCTAGACGGGGTCTTGTGGATGTGGTACTGGTAGACGTGTGTAATTGTATTGCCCTGTTCTTGAGCGTACTGTAAGCGTTGAGGGGCATGGGGGGGCTGAGAAACCAGAAACACGCACAGGACCACGCACATGCTGTCTCAGGTATGTTGTTGGCACACCACTCACGGCCATGCTCATGCAGCGTTTTATGGAACACCGCTTATTATCCCGCACCCGGATCACTCATCACTCGTGTGTCCGGGTGTTACGCTTTTGCCAATTATGGTGCCGTCCTTCTTGCTTGACTTCGGAGACCCGTTACCCGCCCGAGGTGATCGCAAACGGCCAAAGAAAGGCGGCGTCCGACTCGAACGACCTCCCAGCACCACCTCTCAGCATCTCTGGTCTACGCCGTCGCGGGGCGATCGACACGAGCGCAGAGTGCGAGCTCCGGGAACCACGTCGGCGCCGCTGTGTCAGTGGGAGCGCGTGCAAAAAAAAAGGGCAACAGCAGGGGTAAAGGGCGGAAGAAGGCGCAAGAAAAGACCGACCAAAAACTCGCTTATCAAGCCGGCTATTGGTACTCCAACGGCTCCACCCGCAGGTCGCCGGCGTGGTAGCGCGCGATCGTCGTCCACAGCGGGTACCCGTGCAGCACGCCTACAGCCCCGTGGCACCTCCGTGTCATCTCTCGGTGACTGGCCCACGCGAGCGTGGCCGGCGGGCAGCGGCTGTGCGCCCTCCAGCCAGCCCATCTTGTCTTCGACCTCAGCGACCACGTACCGCGAGGCGAGGGCGTTGGCGCAGGATTGCGACCTGCTGTCGCCGTGAATCCGGAAGCGCTCGACCTCGCGAGCCACCGCCGGCAGTCCCGCCCGTTCGTACAACCTCGCCAGCCCCTCGAGGTCGACCTGCTCTAGATCCACGGCTGTGAAGAGAATGGGCCCTCTACGCGGCTCTCACATTTGCAGGAGCGCGCCAGCTCGTGGACGCGCCGCGTCTGCGTCGCGCATATTCCGAGCACACGCGCGCCTAGCGAAAAACCGTGGCTTGTTAGCCCACTGCGGCTTGTCTTCTACTCCCGCTGCTATCCTAGGCGCACCGAGCTCGCGGTCAGTGTACTCGGCGCAGTGCAAGCGCACCTTGGCCTCCGCCCGCAGCAGTGCCTGCTCCTCATCGCTGAAGCGGTCGACGAGCAGTCGTGCGACCTGTCACGGACGAGCGGCGTGAAGACAGCTTTCGGTGATGGCGCGCGTTCCGCGGCTCGCGACCGGCTTGCGCCCATCGGCGACCCGGTCAAAGAGGGCCAACGCGGCCTCGAGTTCGCCGGGCTGCTTGCGCCGCACCTTTCCGGCGGTGGATGAGGCCAGAGGTGAGCCGATGTGAGGGCCGGCAGCAGAGAGCAACTCCGCGCCTTGTGGGGGCTGGGCGGCAGCCCAAGCAGTTTCGGGATGCTCGACGCAATATTGTTGTCGGCGCCGCTCCAAAGAAAGTTAGCGCCGCAACGTCGGCACCAGAGCTTCGACGAGGAGCAGCACCAGCCGCCTATGGGAGGTGGCGATTGAGCAGGTCACTGGCACGGCGTGGGACGCCCGGCAGTGAGAGCTGCGCCACTGCCGAGGTCTGTGCCAGTCTCAGAGTCGAACGCTCTTCGGGTCGCCTGTGATTTTCGTAAAAGAGGTCTGGATGAAGGGCAGACCGGTCTTCTTCCCAGGTGGCAGCGCGAGCGCGATGAGCACATTTTGGGAGGGAGCGCGATCGCTAGACTGGAGGCTGACGCGAGCTCTAGAGAGTCGTTGCACCTCTTGGAGACGGAGGGAGTGGCGGTCGATGAGGACGGCAAGGGTCTGTTCGTCGAGCTCCTCCTCCTGCTCGACCTCGGAGATGGGCAGGTCGCGAAAGCCCATCGCCAAGAGGAAGGGACGAGCGCCCCGCAACGAGACAACTTATCGCAACTTGACAAATAGGTTCGACCGGCATATGGCCATGCAATGCGACATGTCTCTCGCCCCAATGTCGGCTGCCACCGCCGCACTGCGTTTGGTGCGAGGAGAGCTGCCGCGTGACGTCAGCGACAGCCCGATGCAACCGGCAGGCGTTTACTTCAACCACATGCGCAAAGCAGCGGGGTCGACCACGGGGTCGACCACGATTGCGTGGTTTCAGCACATCGGCCAGGCCAGGAACTTCTACGTCACGGCAATGGAGTTTAGCTTCTTTGCCTCCAGGCATGGCTAACCTGTCACCCCAGCTCATTCGTTGTCGTGACTCTGCGCGAACCGATATCTCGCCACGTCTCCGAGTACCACCACGCCGGCCCACCGTATCGCTGCCAGACGACTCCGATACGCGACACCGCGTGCTTCGCCGAAGCATGCAGCAACGATACGTGGATGCGATGGTTGGACCACACCGCGACAGACAAACCCACGAGAAATGTTCGCAATTTCTCGTTCCCTCGTGGGAAATACGTTGCAAACACACGCGTACAAACGTCTGGGCGGCAACTGTACGTTGAGCAGCAACTTCAAAGCGCTTCCGCTGTTCCAGAGCAAGTCGCTCAGGCAGAGCGTGACGCTCCAGATGAGTCCCATATACGGCGTGCCCCGAAACGTCACCCAAATGAAATGCCCGATGCGGTGCCCACACGAACAGAAGTTGGAGCCGAGGCTGGCGCTCCAGGCGCTAGGAGCGCACGACTTGGTCCTGATCTCGGAATGGCTCAACGAGCCTGTCTACCTCGCGTGGCTTGACTGGCTGCCTCGCCTCGATGGCAACGCCTCGCTCCCCCCGCTTCCCCACTGCCTCTGTGATGGCACGCATGCGTGCAGAGAACGAGCTTGACACGATGCTGTACGCGCATGCCAAGTCAATTGCTGCCAATAGGGTGCGCCAGTGGCTACATAGGGAGGGCGCTGCGTGGCTACATAGGGACAGCGCTTTTCTGTCCTCCCGTTTGGAGTCGCCAAAATGAACTCGCCGCGGACGCGCGCGCGGAAAGAGGCACACTGTGAGACGCGTGCACACTCTGCACACGCGCGGGAAGCCCGGCAGGCCGTGCAGCAAGCGTGGCCGCTCCTCCGCCAAGGGCGAGCGCCCCACTGGCCGTCGCCGAGTGCTCCAGGCACGGGTGGACGGTCCTCCCGCACCGGCGCGATCACCGCGGACAAAATAAATCTGATGGGAGGGGACGGCACGCCGCCACACCACACAGGGATTTTAACGCATAACGGGAGAGGAGTGCCTGGTGCTAGCCGTCGCCCACCCTTGGGCGTCGTGATCACGCTTCACGGCGCGCGCTGCTGGTGAACCTTCTTTTCTAGACGGCTAGGATTGAGAGCAGCCTCGCTCTCAATCCTAGAAGTCGAAGGATTGTGAGCTCAGCAGCACTCTTCGCAATCGTAAGCATCTCTGTGCGATTGTGAGCACCTACGCTCGCAATCCTACTTCTTCTGGGACCAAGAGCAGCTCCGCTCACAATGTGACTGGTGACACCTACGACTACTACCAGCGCTCGCAATCCGAGCAAAGTCTAGGGTTGCGAGCAACTTGGCTCACAATCCTAGCAACATACATGCCTCCGATTGAGACAGAGATTTTTAGCAATACCTTAAAGAGAGGTTACAGGCGGGTAAGGTCCGTTACAATACCAAACAACTCTAACACTCACACATCATTTGGGGCCTGGAGCCCTGTTCACGCGCGCGCGAGACGTGCAGACAGGGTTGCCAGGTGAGAGCGAATGGCGCGGTTCCGATTGCGAGCAGTAGCGCTCGCAATCGTACATCTTGTAGGACTATGAGCGGCTGCGCTCACAATCCTACCAAAGATCCAAGGATTGCTAGCAAAAAAGAAAAAAACGGACAACCCAAGGGCGGGATGGGAGGACGGCACGCCGCCACCAGGATTTTTGCTAGCTGGCGCCGCCGTTTTTTTTCGCTCTCTCAAGGCTGCCACAGGACGTTTATCACAGTCGCCCCCGCTGTCTCATCAGGTGAGTGCTGGGTCGCTTTGGAACGACCATGAAGCTCTGCCTGCCGCTCGCAGCCACCTGCCGCTCCTTAATCTGCGTCCCTCGCGCGCAGCCGTTCGCCACCGCCGCCTCGAGCGGCGTGGGGCTCGGCCTGCCACGAGTCGCCGAGCTCATCGGCAGTGCCACGCCCGGCTCGGTCGTCGTCATGGCTGGCGCGGGCGTGTCCGTCTCGTCGGGAATCCCGGACTTCCGGTCGCCCGGCACGGGCCTGTACGACAACCTGCAGGAGTACGGCCTGCCGTACCCTGAGGCGATCTTTGATCTCGACTTTTACCGGCGGAACCCCAAGCCGTTCCAGCGGCTGTGCAAGGAGCTCTGGCCGGGCAACTTCGCGCCCTCGCCCACGCACTACTTCTTCAAGCTGCTGCACGACAAGGGGAAGCTGCGCCGCGTCTTTACGCAAAACATCGACTCGCTCGAGACGGCATCTGGCCTGCCCGCCGACCTCGTCGTGGCGGCGCACGGCAACTTTGACGGAGCGCACCGCGTGACCGACACGGGGCATCCGGGCGCGGCGGTGCCGCTCGAGGAGGTGCGCCAGGCGGCCCTCCATGGCGGCGACGCGGAGTGGGACGCGCTCTTCGAGGCGCACGGCGGCCCAGTCAAGCCGTCGATAGTCTTCTTCGGCGAGCAGCTGCCGCGCCGCTTCTTTGAGCTGGCGAGGGCGGACTTTCCAAAGTGCGAGCTGCTGCTCGTGCTGGGCACGTCGCTCGGCGTGCACCCCTTCGCCGGCCTCGTCGGCGAGACGCGCGTCGGCGTGCCGCGCCTCCTCATCAACCGCGACAGGGTGGGCGAGCACCTCGGGCTCGACTTTGCAAGCGGGACCGACGGCTGGGTGGGGGGCGACTCGGACGCGGCGGTCCGCGAGCTCGCCTCGCTGCTCGGCTGGACGGCGGAGCTCGAGCAGCTCGTGCAGGGCGGCGGCGGCGGCGGCGGCGGCGGCGGAGGAGGAGGAGGAGGAGGGGAGGCGGGCGCGGACGGCGGGCGGGGCGACGGCGCCGCCGCGGTGGGAGGAGGCAGGCCAGCGGCGGGCGCGGCCGAGACCAAGGCGGCGCTGGCGGCCAAGGCGGAGGCGGAGGCTGCGGCGGCCGCTGCCAAGGCGGAGGCGGCGACCGCGGCGGCGGCGGCGCTGGCGGCCAAGGCGAGGGCGGGCGAGCTGGAGGCGAAGGGGAGGGAGCTCGAGGCGACGGTGCTGTCGCTCAAGGCGGAGCTGCGCGCGAGCCAAGCGGCGCTCGCGGAAGAGGAGGCGGCGCGGGAGGCGGCGGAGGCGGGCCGAGTCGAGGCCGTCGCCAAGGCTGACGCGGCGGCGACGGAGACGCGGGCCGCCGAGGCGCAAGGCGCGGCGGCGGGCGGCGCACTGGTGGTGGGTGAGGTGGCGGCGGGAGGAGCGCGCCCCGTGCGGCCCGCGAGCGTGGAGCGCGCCTCGACCTCGGCTGCAGAGGAGGGGGTGGTCCACACCAACTCGCGGGGATTCACGTGAAAGAGAAAAGTAAGAGACCGTTGTTCTCACTTATCTCACACACCCATACTCAAAGAAAACCCTGCAGCTGCACAAACGACAAAGATTCTTTCAAAGATCGCACTTTCTCGCACGCACGGCAAGGACCGGCACGCCCCCCCCCCCCTGGGAGGTTCCAAGGAGGGAAGTTCGTGTCATGAGAGAAGATACACTCCTCCGTGTATCTAAACGGACGGAAGATACTCTCTCTTTTCTCCCAGTAAAGCTACGTGGCTGGGTTCACAGCGATTGTAGGAAAACGAAGGGAACACTTGACGGTCGCGGCCTTCCGACTCGCGCCTCCGCCTCACTGGCACTATTGTAGCCCTAGCCGGTGCGCGTGCAGAGTTGAAGTTCCGGAGTGAAAATTCGAACGCGTTCTCTCACGGTGACCAAAAAATGTCCACCTCAGAGGCACCTCCGGAGGCAGGCCGCCGCACGCCGGCGACACAGCTCCAGCTGTCGAACTGACCCGCAGCTCCTCTCATAGCGGGAACTGTGACAAAAGTTGACTGAGGCGGTTGTCAGGAATCATCATACGGATCACATGGTGGCTCTCTCATGACGGGAGACCGCCCGACCACCCCTGGGTGGCACTGCCACCGGTGTCCCTCGACGTCCTGTCGACAGCGTGCCGACAGCGACACAGACCATGTGGGACGCGTCGAGTATCGACCTCTACTGCTTACCCAGCCTTCGAGTGTATCCTGGCTGTGGTCTCACACCCACTGGTGTCCATCTCAGAGACCGCAGGAGGTCATGAGGGTCGATGGGAGTGCCAACCCCACAATGCCTAAAAACCCAGCCCAGTAAAAGTACGTACACTGAAGATACACTTTATGCGAGAGAGGGAGAATTGGCTTCTAAAAATCTCTCTCTCTTATGCGAAGATACACGGCCCGGCCCAAACGAAGAGGTGTATCTACGAAGATACACCGCGGCCCAAACGAAGATGTGTATCTTCATACGAAGATACAACAACAACATTTGTTTTGGTATTGCTAAAAATCTCTCTCTCGCTCAAAGATACACCGCGGCCCAAACGAAGATGTGTGTCTTGAAGATACACCGGAAGAAATGTATAATGTTGTATCTTTGAAACGTATAGTCAAGTGTATCTTTGGCTATCACTCGAACTTTGGACAAGGGGATGGCCCAAATCGGGGGGCGTGCCAGTCCTGTTCCTTGTTATAAATAAACAAATAGAGCAGTCATCTCCAGGAGAGATGGGCGACGCACGAACACAGAGAGGCACAGTGCGCACTCCGCCCCGCTCACAGGGCGTGCATCACACAGAACAAACAATCTCTCACACAGGCGTGGAGTGTGACTCCTCGCGGGTTTCTGGGACCTCGACAGAAGGTGTGCTAGTCGCTACAGTCGGACGGCTCCGGCACGTCTGATAGGCAGTTCGGGCTCGAAAGAGGGCCGCGGTCGCGGTCGCGGCCAGCGCGCGGGGCCTGGCTGGGGCTGCCGGGGTGAATCTCGATCCACGCGCCGGAGCGCGCGTTGGTGCTTGAGCAGCCGGGCGGTCGCCGCAGCACCTCGATCGGCAGCACGTCGAGCCACTCGGCAAAGGTTCCCTCGTCTTGCGCCGCAGCGTTGAACTGTTCGCCTCGGTACGCACCTTTTGTTCTTCCGACGCTCGGTTTTTTTTTCCAAACTTTACCAACAGCAATGTCCGAGGGTGTAGAGGCGGCCGCGGAGTCCTCGCCGGACGAGGACGACGACCCGATAAATCACCTGCGTGCGCAGTGCAGCGTCATCGAGTCTGCAGTCTCTCGCCGGCGGCCTCGATCGCGCACGGCCGACGACGACGAGGCCGAGCCGTGCTTCGATCTCTCGATGGTGCAGGCACTCCTCGCCAAGGCACACGCATCGGTGAGACTGCCTCCGTGCGAGCGGGACCCCGAGGTGTTGACGCTCGTGCTGCGCTGCCTCGCCAACGGCGCGCTACTGCACGACCCGAGCGAGCTCGCGGAGGCCGACGGCCTGCTCGCTCTCGTCGAGGCGGCCGCGGGGTCGGCAGACGTCTTTGCGCCGCCGACGACGCAGCACGTCGCGATGATGCTCCTCCTCAACCTCTCGCGGGCGGCCTCCGCGGCGCCCGCCGTGGCGTGCCTCAAGCCGATGCTCGAGGGGCTCGGCAGGTCGGACGACCCTCGCCTCCGCTCGCTGTCGTCCGCCGTGCTAAAGAACCTCTCCCTCCACGGCGGCGGCCTCATCGCGCGCCTCTCCCTGCCCGACAAGGCGCGGCTGCAGCAGGTGACCCCGGCGACGATGCTCGGCACCATCAGCCGCCTCGAGTCGGGCGTATCGACCGCGTCGCCGCCTCGAACGCCGCAAAACACCCGCATCCCGGGCAGGATTGTCGACGCCACAAAGGCCGAGGCGATCCTGTCGTCGCCTTCGGCGGTCGCGGCCGTCGAGGCGGCGGAGGCGAAGGCGGTCGGCGAGGAGTTCAGCGCTGGCGCGGGGGGGGCGGTCGCCCCGTCGGCCGATCCAGCCGCGGGTGCGCCGCCGCCGTCGCCACCGCCGCCGCCGCCGTCGCCGCCGGAGGGCCGACTCTCGGCCAACGGCGGCGAGGCTGCCGCCGCCGGCGGGGACGCGGCGGCCGCCGCCCGCGGGTCTTCGGCACTCCTCACCGGCGAGGGCGCCGCGGCGCTAGCGGCGCTGCGGATGATGTCTCAGGAGCTCTACCTCTCGCTCGGCCTCGCGCCCATCGCCCGCGCGACCGCCGCCTGG
>NW_005195507.1:9793-13815 GCF_000372725.1 Emiliania huxleyi CCMP1516
CCCGCGCGGTAGGTGGAGCTCGCTTGCGCGGTGGTGTCCAACGTCGAGCAGTACTCGCACGCGCGGCTCTGGTTCTCGATCGAGCACAAGAGCTCTGCGCTCTCGACCTTCGAGCCGCCGCCGCCGCCCCCCCCTCCGCCCGCCGTCCTCTACTCTGCCGCCGTCCCGCCGCCCGATCAGCTTGAGCGGGCGCTCGCCGCTCTGCCCGCGGAGGGCGAGGGCCTCGCCGACGTTGCGCTGGTGCCGCAGCTGGCGTGCGCGCTCCACCCGTGGGTGAGTCCGAGGCTGCGCGAGTCGGCGGCGCTGCGCCTCGCGAGGCTGCTCATGCTCGCGTGGAAGCGCGGCACGCACGACGAGACGTTGCTCTACCTGCTCGAGTCCTCCCTCGCAGCGCGCAGGCTCGCCCGCGCGCAGCCCCGCGGCGCACACTTCTCGGCCAGCTCTCGGCGACCTCTCGGCGACGTGTCGGCGATAGGCTCGCCTATGCGCTGCACGGCTTCGGCTCCGAGTCCGCCGCGGCTCTCCGCACCGCTGCGCCGCCCAACGGCTGGTCAAACGACGGCTTTAGCGAGGCGGCGGCGCAGGCGTGCCTCTTTTGCCTCGCGGTGCTCCCGCTGCTCGGTGGCGGCGCGACCGTCTTCGGGCGCGTCGTCCTCGACCGGATCTTGCCTGTCGTCCAGCCGCCCACTTCGCTGACCCACCCAGTCCGCGTGCGGCTCGCGCTCGCCTCGCTGCAGAACGCCTCGTCCGACCCGCGCGCCGCCTCCTGCTTCCGCGAGAGGGGCAAGGACAAGGGGATGCGCCAGAAGCTCGTCGACACGCTGTGGGCGGCGGCGGCGCTGCCGCACGCCGCCGCGTCGGATCTCGCCCTCGGCACCATCGCCAACCTCGCGGCGGTCGCCACGGCGCGCTCCTCGGCCGACGAAGAGCTGACCGAGGCCAGCTTCGCGCTGCCGCTGGTGATGCCCGAGCCGGCGGCGGTGGGAACTTTCCACCGCGAGCCTCCCCCGGCGCTGCCGCTGCCACCCGCGGCGGCGAGCCCGAGCGCCGAGGGCTACCGCGCGCTGCCGCGGCTGTGCGTCTCGCTCACCTCGCACGCGCCGCACGCGGCGCTGCGCCGCGCCCTCGGCTCGCTCGTCGTCCTGCTCAGCTCGCGCTCGCTCGACGCGGCCACCGCCCTCTCCCTCCTCTCCGCGTACGGCTGCGTGGACCGGCTCGTCGCGCTCGCGACGGCGCCTTCGGAGGCCAAGGAGGACGGCTCGGCAAAGGCGCTCATCCGGGACGCCGCCCTCGTCCTCCTCGGCGCCCTCCGTGCCTGCCCCTCGGGCGGCCCTCCCGCGGCATCGCCACCCACCACTCCTCCTCCCGCTGTAGGGCTCGTGTATGGGCTCGGAGGCGCGCGGCTCGTCGCGCCGCACCTGTCCGCGATCACGCCGCCGGCGATCGCGGCGCTGGTGTCGACCGAGCCGCGCGCCCGCATGGCGGCCGCCTTCTTCTGGCACGACGCCACCGCCGCCAAGGGGCCCGCGACCAGCCTCGCGCGAGCGACGGTGCCGGCAGGCAAGCTGGCCGGCGCGGGCATCCCCATCGGCAAGACGGCGACGGGCGGCGCGCCGGCCTTTTGCTCGGGGCTGGGCGTGATGCGCCGGCTCGCCACATCCGCCCCCGACGCATCGCCGGCGGATGGGCGCCTCGCTCTCCTGGCGGCGGGCGCCGTCTCGCACGTGCTGCAGCACTCGTCGCTCTCGCACTTGTGGACGAGCGCCCCCGACTCGCTCTCCTACCTCGAGCGGCTCTCGGAGGAGGAGGCCGCCGAGCTCGTGGCGCTCCCAATCTCGCTCGCCAAGGAGGGGGTGATGGTGATGGTCGAGGGGGCGGCGGTGGAAGGGGTGAGCGTGCCCTGAGCGCTGAGGGATCACCACCGACACTTTCGCGAGTTCTCGGCAGGTGAGCTACGCCAACACACCCTGGGCGCGCCACCCTCCAAGGCTACAAAGGCAGGCATGTGAAATTCATGTGTGTGATCTCTCTTGTGTGTGTGTGTTTTGTCTTCTCTCTTGTGTATAACCAAACTCGTTGAGACGAGAACCCTACCCAGAGATACATACGTCAAAGGGACTGCCCCCCGCCCCCACTTGCCCTGACTGCACAGGATTGCGTGCCCCACGATGAGAAACCAGGGAGGGGCGAGGTTGCGTTAGTTTGTCACTCGCCATGCGCGTCCTTGGCTGACCCTCCAAAACTCCCTCCCCGCCGTTCGCGGCTCGGCTTGCGTATGCGGCTGGGAGCTTCGAGGACATGCAGGCGTCCCGCCCCCTCCGGCCATCCCCCCGGCTCCCATGCGCGCGGCCGCGACGCGCTGCGCACCCTCTTCCGCGCTGCACCCGCTCTCGGCATGGCCGTCGTCCGCCGAGATCACCTCCTCTTCGCGCCGCAGGTGCACGACCAAGGGCTGGCCACCTCCGTATCCATCATGATGAAGCCAATGGGCCAAAATCGGACTCCGCTCCCCTCCCAGGTGGCCGGAGGGTACACCTCGGGTCGGCGTGCTGGGGGGGGCGCCGGTGCGCAAGCCCACTTTCCGGGCGAGCCCGAGGGGGAGGAGGCCGGGCGAGTGGCAGCAACTCACTGTTAGTGTCCCGGGCTGCTGCGGCACCGTTTATACGGCCCCTCGTGATGTCTTTCCGATTTTGCATTGTGAGTCGTCCTCTGGCCAGCCGAGGGGCGCCAGAACGGCATGTGTACTGCTGCTGGCTGCGGGTGCGGAACGGGCTTTTTTTAACTCGCAACCAAGCATACTATACAAGGACACCCTCGGGGGGGACACTCGGCGCATGTGCGACGCGTCAGGGTGGAGTTGGCGGTGGCCGAGCGTCGTCTCCAGATCGACTCGCAGCGCGGAGTCGAGGGGTGAAGCGCGTCGCGCTGCGACACTCGAGAGCCGGCGGGATAGCCGTGGGGCGCGGCCGACTTTGAAGTCCTCGAAGATCCGGTGCGCATTCGTCCTCTGAGACCCACGCGTACAGGAAAGGGGCGAGAACGCGGCCATTCTCCATTGACAATCTAAGGCAACCTTGAGCTAGCCCGTTCACACAGTGCCCGAAGACGGCGACACAATATAGTGCATAGTGGGGGGGGGCACCACGCACAAGGAGAGGGTGCGCGAAGGCAAGATTGGGGTGCTAGGTGGTGGGACCAATGAGGGGGGGAGGGCGGGGTCCTGTGGGGGTGAAATGTTGCGCGGCGAATTCGAGCCTCTACCCCCTCGCCGCGCCGATCCTCACGCGGAGCCGGAGGGTAAAACCCCCGGGGGGGGGGGGGGGGGGGGAGAAATCACTTGAGAATCATGTAAACTCCAATTTTCTGAGCCCGGAAAGGACACACCATGGCGGGGACACACACGACACACTCACACAATTGGAGATGAAGGACGTCTCTCCTGCTAATAAAAAACGCGTACGAGGCGAACGCCCTGTGAAAGGCGCCATGACCTTAGGGGACCCCTAGGGTTCTGAGGGCCGGATTTTTTAAGACCTTTTAAGAAACGAGGAGGTTTGGGGGCTTAACTTGCCATGTAAGAGATTGCAGGCACGGGGGGTCCCTCTTTTAAGACCGTTTAAGAAAATCGCCCTGGCCGGCATGCGTCGCTGGGTTCCGCGCCGTTTTCTCCAATACTGCCGTTATTAGGCACAAACCCGCCTCTGAAGACACATCTGTAAGTCTGGTGCACTGGCAGGAGCCATACTCGCATAGGGGACGCGTGCTAGCTGACTGTAGCCAGCTTCCCGGCCTCCAGCGTGTCTACCGGGAGCCTCCCGGACCATCGCGCCTCGGGAGCTCTCCCGCACCTTTTAAGCGTTTAAGACCGTTACAGGATTCGGCGGCCCAGGCAGCCTTGAAACTGGCCCGGGCCGGTTTTAAGCCGTATAAGCCGCAGGCGCCCCAGGGCCCACCCTTTTAAGCCTAGGGCTAGGCGCTAGGGGTCAGCGTCCAACCCTCTGCGTGAGACAATCGCACGTCGA
>NW_005195507.1:14266-16188 GCF_000372725.1 Emiliania huxleyi CCMP1516
AGGCAGGCGGTTCCCCCTTCGGGGGTGGGAGAGGCCGGATACGGGTGAAGACGAGCGTCGAATTAGTAGAAGAGGGAAGTGCAAGCCTACGGCGAGGCCCCGGGAAGGGTCCGGGGGAAGGAAGGCCCAAGTTGAGCCTCTCTCTCTCGAGTCGGGGATAGAGAGGGGGGGGAGATGATAAGCTGGCGCCGCAAAGCTGGGCGGAGAGGGCGACAGCGGCGGCGAGAAGCAGCTCCCTGCGCAAGCTGCGCGCGGAGAGGAGCTCCCGCGGCGAGAAGGGCCCCTCCCCCGACTGCTCGGCCAACTCGGAGCGCAGGGCCTCCGTGTGGGCGGCCGCGCCCGCGTGGGAGAGGTGCAGGTGCGTCATCAGGTGGGAGAGGGCCGCGGCCGAGCCGGAGCGACGCAGGACGTGGGTTGGCGACTCGGGCAGGAGCGGCAGCACCGTCAGTTCCAGCGCCGCGCACAGCGCCGGAAGAAGGTAGACGCCACCCTCTCGCCCGCCGAGCGTCGCGAGCTGCGCCAGGAGGATTCCGATAGCGACGCCAGCTGATTGCGCCGCGCTGGCCACGCTGCGAATCTCCGCCGGGCTGACCTCCGCGAGGTGGAGCGGCGTCACGGCGGTGGCGATGCCGGAAGCCGCTCCGAGCAGGCCTCGGCCGGTGAGCAAGAGGAGGCCGCTCGGAAGGCCAGAGGTGAAGAAGCCGCCGGCGAGCAGGAGCGATGAGGCCAGGAGGAGGAGGCGGCTGAGGAGGAGGACCGCCTTGCGCGCGAGACGATCGCAGCGGGCACTCAACACCGAACCGAGCAGCCCGCCCAGGCCAAACGCCGCCACCAGGACGGGACACCAAGGCAGCGACGAGGAGGCGTCCGAGCAGAGGTTGTTTAATGAGCCGACACCCAGCCCAAGCTGCACGGTTGAGAGGGTGCCGAAGGCCAGGATGGCGGCCTGGCGGAGCCGTCGCGAGCAATCGCCTGGCGGTGGCGCGCGCGGGAGGAGCGGCTCGCCAAAGGCGGACCCGAGAGGAGACATGCTAGGCGGGTGGCGCTCTTCCGGAACGCACACGTTTGGCCATTAATCGCGGCGACGGAAGAGATGATATCGTGGCCCATTTTCACAGCCTTGTTATTGAGAAGAAAGTACCTCCAATGGCGCGATGCGCTGGTCTGTGAGAGGTTGAGGTGCGAGCCCTGGAGGCCCTGGGGATGGGGGGAGACTACCCGCGGGCCTAGAAGGCCCGCGCGCAGGGGGGTGGGGCATTGAGACCGACCGGTCATGAATGAGTGCGCGACACGCATTCACACAAAAACACAACCCCGGCATATTCACATACACACACACACACACACACACACATATGGTGGCGTTTTCGGAAGGCATTACAGGTGGCGGAAATAGAAGAAAAACACGGAATAACTAGAAAAAGCCAAAAGAAAGGGGGCCACCACTAAACCCTGTCGCCTGTGCCTCAGCAGGCTCCTGTGGTGTGGTCGTGCGGCGTTGGAATGCGGAGATAGTAACTGCTCTTTGTAGTGTTCCGCGTGACTCTCTGTTCACATGATTGAGTTTCTTCCGTCGATTGTGTCACGACTCACGTCTCTCCTCCTGGCGTAGCCGAACTGCGAGCGAAGCGCAGCTGCTCTGCCTCTGGTTTTTGTACCTTACATCTTTGTACGATCCTAGCTCGAGACCCCGGCGGCCCCTACGAGGCTCAGCGCCGGCGCCACTCTCGAGTCCAAAACGCGTGCGGTGCTATGTGTGGTGGCGGACCCGGTCTGTGCGGTTCTCCACACTCCCTCCATGCCCTCGTGTCATCCGATTCCTTTTAAATATCAGCAACATCTCCATTTCACTAAGGGCGTAGACGTCCTTAATTTCACTATACCGACGAACCGAGTAGTGAGCCACCCCTCTTCCTCTGACC
>NW_005195506.1:0-1235 GCF_000372725.1 Emiliania huxleyi CCMP1516
GGAGCAGATGGCGGAAGAAGGTGCCGGAGGAGGGTTCGCCAGTGGTGGAGGAGGTGACAGAGGAGGCGGAGGCGGAGGCGGAGGCAGCGGCACCAGTGGCCGAGGGGGGAGCGGCGCCGCTGATGACGGCGCCGACCCCGGCGGAGGACCAGGCAAAGGGGCCTGAGACGGAGGGGGGGGCCACTAGCGTCGCTCGTACGCCAGGCGCACTGCTCGCCGCCGGACTGGCCGCTCTGGTCTGACTTGGCCCGTGACGCGCCAGCCCGAGAGATCGAGGATCCTCACCTCAGCGCGTACGCAGACCGGCTGGAGAGCGCGATCTGCCGGCCGGCAGCGAGACCTGCGGACCTGGCAAGACTGCACAATGAGCTCGCTGACGCTCGGCGTGATCCGGGGACACGTTGACACACGCCGGTGTGCAGCACTCATTTGTTTGTCTTTTGTGGTCTGCACAGAATATGCTATTGTTCCTTCACTGTTTGCAGAGCCGCTAGTGGCGGCGTGCACACACCTCACCGCACAAAAGAAAAACACAAGGGCGCACGCACATCAGTCCCAGATCACAGCGGCGTGGGCCGCAAGCTAGCGTCGCGAGCGGCGGTATTTCTTCAAACGCACTTGGGGTGAGCGAAACGTTTGAGTGCCCAGGAGACTGCGAACACATGCAATGCATGGCAGCGCGCGTGCCAAGCTCCTCGCGAGAACACGATCACTCCCGCAAACCACGCCAGCCGGGTGTCCACTGAACACCTCCCACACGGAGGGAGGAGTTGCACACATGTCGCAACCGACTGCGCGTGGCGTGCCGCTGGCGGGCGGCGGTGGCGGCCGCATGGCCAAGGAGCACGCGCGCGCGGCAGTAGTGCTGCTGCAGCACCGGCGCCATCTCGGCCACATTCTTGGCGAACTTGATGCCCGCCGCGGCAAAGGCGCCGTACGTGGTCGACCGCGAGGGCGCGGCGCCAAAGCGGGCGATGCACGCCTGGCGGACGGCGATGTGGATGCGATCTACCTTGCCGCCGGCGACGCCGAAGGCCGCCGCCGCCTTATGCAGGATGTCGGCGTCCTCCGGCGTGGCGCCCGTCGCTCCCTTGCTCGACGCCTCGCCCATCCCGCGCACGACATCCTTGATGATGGTGAGGAACTCCTCGTCCGTCTTCCAGCCGTTCTCCTTGCGCCCGCGCCGCGCCACCTCGAGCAGCATCCGCTCCTTGCGCGCCACACGCTGCATCTCG
>NW_005195505.1:0-1235 GCF_000372725.1 Emiliania huxleyi CCMP1516
CCACGTGAGCTTCCGGCCCGCCACCTTAGCCACCCGCATCAGCAGCTCCTCCACCCCCGCGCTCATTGCGCCGAACTCCTCGAAGAGCAGCGCCTCCACGCGGCACTTCCCCTCTGCGTCCGTGTACTGGCCCTTGACAGCCTCGACCGTCCCGGTCCCCGTCCGCGGGTCCCACATCCCCACCCTCCCACCCCTGTCCCCGCCCTCCACGCCCAGAACCGTCTCGCGGGCGCGTGGCAGCGTGTTGCCGCAAGCGACAAACGCCCCCATGCGCCCCACCCCCGAGGGGTCCGACGGCACACCGGCAAAGATCTTCGTGTCGCCGATGCAGGGCAGGTCCCCAATCACGCCCTGGTAAATGTACAAGTCCGTCCTCGTAGTGCTGTGCTCGCAGTGAAACTCGTGCTCCACCGCGCCGCGCCCCAGCTTGCCCCGCAGCAGCTCGACAAGGTCCAGGAGGACCTCCTTGTGCCGCGTCTGGTGGCCCGCCGCGCCGTCGTTCTGCGCCACGTCGCCAAGGGCGTCAAAGGGCAGACCGGGGAGCAAATTCTTTTCCCCGCCTGTCTCACTCAGCGCGTGCTCGACACCCGCCGACAGCGCAGTCTCTACACCCTCAGCGCCGAGAGCACCTCAAGCCGACCCGATCCGCTCTGCTACCTCGTCATGGAGGAGGCACGCGCGGCGGAGCAGGCACTGAAGGAGGCGGCGGCCAAGGCGGCGGCTCGCTCGGCGGCCGCCACCACCGTCTCTGCACCCGCCGACGCCCGCAGTTCTCTCGCCAACATGATCCGCGGTCGGGCGGGCTGCAGCTCGGCGGGCGGGCGGGCCGCGGCTGCGGCGAGCGGCGCGGCCGAGATTGTAGTGAGCGGGTGCGGCAACGAGAGCATCAACGGGACGTACCGGCGGGACGGCGAGAGGGACGGAGTGCCTTGCTACCGGCATGTGAGCGAGTCTAGACGTGGCACACAGGCCGCCCCGCGCGCTGGTAGGTCGCAGCTAGCTCCCCGCCACTCCCCGCGACGGCGTCCGCACCCAGTCCACCGCCATCTTGTCGCCTCGCCGCGATGCGACTGCAGTCTCCGGACAGCGTGACTGCAGTCGTGGCACCGCGTGGCCGCAGTCGTGCCCTCTTCACACCGCAGGCGGCCGCGTCGTGGACGATCGAGCGGGACACCGACCGTTCGGCCGGCGAAGCGGTGCGTGCGCGAGAAGCCAATCCTGCAATCTCGGACAAC
>NW_005195504.1:0-1235 GCF_000372725.1 Emiliania huxleyi CCMP1516
ACCCCCCCCCCCCAGCAGGAGCGTTCTGCTGCTGGGGGGGTCAGACCCCCCCCCCCCCCTAGCAGCAGGGATGAGCTTAGTTGTGCAGGGGGGGTAGCGAGCAGAGTGCGGCCGCTCTTAGAGTCCAAGAAGACCAGAGGAAAGGACAAGAATGCGGCCAATCGCAAGGTTGACGAGGACCAGAAGATTGAGAATGAGGCTATCGCTGCCTACGAGGAACGTCAGGCTAAGCTACAGAGGATTGGTCCGTTCAAGTTTGTCGACGATGACACTGTGGATGCTGAGATCCTGACGTCTGATCAAGGCGCAATGCAACGCTGATCAACAGAACGATCAATCACGTAGTATTACAAGCTTTTGCACACGATTTGGGCTTTGAGCCGTGAAAAGCGCTTTTGAGAATGCGATGTGCATGAAATGAGCGCGTTCACTTTTGCTTGGTCGGCAGCAGGCGGTGGATCTCGTCGATGCTGCGGAGCAGCTTGCCATCGATGGCGAGCAGTTGCCCTCATGTCTCTTTGCACAGCGTGCGCTCCGCAACCGCGTACACGCGTGACCACAGAGCCGTTCAAGCTAGGGCAAGAACCATCCCAGAATCGTGCGGTCGTGGAGTGGGCTCAGCGCCTTTTGGGCGAGCGACTGTGCCGCCGTGCCGAGCACACCACCTTGCCGTGCTGGCCGGTGTGGCGCACACCAAGCGACGTCCTCTGCGCTTGGCTCCAGCGCTGCCAACTTGTCGCGAACGCTTGCGGGAGCTGAGGGGAGCGCAGTGTGTGTCTGCGTCTGTGTCTGTGTCTGTGTCTGTGTCCCTGTCGTGTCGTGTGTGTCGTGTGTAACTCTCGCACTGGCCACTGCTCTATCTTAGCTCTCGCCACAGGCTCTCAGCGCCTCGCCCTCGCCCCTCGGGGCCCTCCCCGCCCGCACGCTCGACACACGACAGAACCCGGACGACGTGCGTTTTTGCTTCTCTACAAAACACGCACACCCACGCCCGCCCCAGTGAGCGGACCCAGCGCCATCGAGAAGAAAGACTTTGGCGAGCCAACGCAGCCGAGAGATAAATTCTCCATAAAAGAGAGCCTAGCCGCTATAGCGGTGCAGAGCGCGAACTCGCCGTACTGAGCCTAGCGCAGCGCGAACTCGCCGTCTGAGCCTAGCGCAGCGCGAACTCGCTCCTGTTCATAGCTGCGCAACCCTAGCCGAGCTCCATTTTTCTTTTCTTTTGCGAGCGAGTA
>NW_005195503.1:0-1235 GCF_000372725.1 Emiliania huxleyi CCMP1516
GAGGCGGGCAGGCAGCGAGGGCTCCCGTGGGCGTTCAAGGGGTACGAGCGGCCGCGCGGGCCCTTTTTCCGGTTGCGGGGCCACGCCTTCTCCCGCGCGGAGGTGAAGCAGGGGAGCGCGGGCGGCGCCGCCTCCTCGAGCCCGCCGCCGCCCGGGGAGGCGGCCGCAGCGGCGGCCGGGGAGCCGGCCGGGGAGGCGGCCGGGGAGGCGGCCGGGGAGGCGGCCGGGGAGGCGGCCGGGGAGGCGGCCGGGGAGGCGGCCGGGGAGGCGGCCGGAGAGGCGGCCGGGGAGGCGGCGGCCCGCGAGCCACCGGAGGAGTCACTGAGCCTCGACGCGAGGATGGCGGGGGAGGAGGGGAGGATGAAGGAGGCGGCGCGGGGCCGCGCGCCGTCGCTGCCACCGGAAAGGTGAGTTCGCGCGGTTCGGTAAAGCCGATTGACGTACGTCGGGGCGGGTCCGCGGGTCTCTCAATGGCACGCATCGACCGGCTCGTATTAGTTCTATGAGGAAGGTAAGTTGACGTTGCAGAATTGCACACGGTCACGGAATGCAACGGCTAGTGCCATTTCACTCTGACACGCTCTAATCTTGAAAACGTCTCCAACGGAGCTCCGTGTTGCTTCCAGCGGCCAATCCCCCGCGCTCCCTGCGGCCATGGCCGATGTTCCTAGTATGAGAGGTCATCTGGCTACCGCGAGCGCGACTAAACTCGCCGACGTCGTCCGATGATTGTGCCTCAAAGTCATCCTTCGGAGGCTATCGTGGGGTCGAGCCGGCAGTAGCCGTGACATGTGGTTCCACCACCCCTCGTAGGCTTTGCCTCTGACCGCCACCATTCCCAGGCTGCCTAATGGGATGGAAAGGAAGGCTCGGCGAGCGTATAGAAGCGTTCTCGACCTCGTCGTGGCAACCTGCACGGCAGCGCTGGTAGGCGCGATGAGCGTCGTGCCACCTGACCCGAGACGGGTCGCAGGCGTCGTACCGAGCGCGTCGAGACCGTGTCCTGATGTGATCTGCACGGGGGTGAGTCACGTCGGCATCAAAGGAGCGACGTGCGACCTGTCAGAGCTTGCTCTCCGATCTCAGCGGCGTCGAGTCGTCTCCGGCGGCGACAATTTGGTACATCTCCAGGACGCGCAGACAGAGGCAGCTGCGAGCCCGCCGAGTGGACGGGGGCACTCCGCGCCACCTGCCGAGTATCAGATACTCAGTGAGAGGAAGGCGGAGATGATCAT
>NW_005195502.1:0-1242 GCF_000372725.1 Emiliania huxleyi CCMP1516
GTCGGATTTGCGCTGTTTTGATGCGGCCGTGCTAAAGGGAGTGGGATGCTGTGTTTCAACATAATCGGGGGACGCGACCCACTTCGCCACAGACGGTCCCGCGCCTCGCCGCTAAGTTTGCGGCACGCCCCGCACCGTCCGCTGTGCCGCGTTTTTGTCCAGAGTGAAAAGTCCAACGCGCTCGTCGGTGGCGGCTTCCCCCAACCTGCGCCGCGCTCGGCGAACCTCGACAGCGCTTTCGGTGGCATGCAGCTCTTTGCGACAGAAGCCTGGAGAGCAGCTCCTCTGCTGCTCACACACTCTGCACAGCTGACACAGCCTACTGTGCGGCCGCCACAGCTGTGACAGCGATGGGCTCGCCCTCACTGGCCCTCAGTCACTTGTGCTGCGGCTTGTGTGAGCGACACTGCTCGGCGACTGCCGGCACACTGTGAGACCATGGGTGTGAGGTAAAACCACGCTACCAGCGCTTGGTCACATCGGCCCCGAGGTCAGATTCTTCTCCTCTGTTGATGGTAACACTTGTCTACTCGCTGGAGCCGAGCAGGAGGGCTTGGCGCACAGCCCCTGTTCAACTCACCCTCCACACCCCGTAGCGGTTGAGCGCGGCGAGGAGGAGGCGGTGCTGGCGTGGCTCGAGGGCGGCGGGCGGGTCGACGCGACGTACGAGCAAGGAGGCGCTGTCCTTTCCCGCGGGTTCAGCTTCTCTGCCAGAGATGGGCCAATGCCATACAGCGCCCCCGCCACGTCGGCTCTATGGTGTTCCGTGGAATCTATTCAGGGCGCCATCCGCCTCCAGGTTGCCGAGTTCGCTGGACCCGCACCTGCCCTTGCCAGGGCCTGGTCAAGGGGACAGGGAAGACAGCATGAATGGCACTCCCAGCACGCCACGGACACGCCTGATGCCCCGGCCTCCCTCTCCAAATGACGAGGGAGGGTCACGTCACTGCATCCTCTGCCGGTTCCTCCCGTCGCCTCTTCTTTGTTCGAATGTTTGTCAGTCCCTCCTTCACGAAGGCTTCCCATGTAGCCAGCCTCCTCTGCGAATGCCTCGAAGTGACCAGCAGGCGCTGTCTGTTCGCGGTCTGTGCGGGCCGCTCGTCCTCCTTAGGGTTGCCTAACGTTAACTTTGGGCCTAACAGTTGCGCTAGTGTTGGCTGAAATCCTCATGGTGAAGGTGCTGGGGGGGGCGGGAACCCCCCCCTAGCATGTGGTGAAGCCTCTGGGAGGGGGCCGCGCACG
>NW_005195502.1:3518-17469 GCF_000372725.1 Emiliania huxleyi CCMP1516
TGCGCTCAAAGAAGAGAAGAGAAGAGGAGAGAGAGAGAGAGAGAGAGAGAGAGAGAGAGAGAGAGAGGGAGAGAGAAGAGAACAGAGAAGAGAGAGGGAGGATGAGATGGGTGGGTGAGTGGGTGGGTGGGTGGGCCGGTCGGCGCGCTCGGTGTCTGAGGTCGGCCCGCGGGTACGGGGGCGGTGCACGACACGTCCGTGAGGCGGCAGGGGCTTGTGCGGCCAAGGAGGCTGGGCGGCTGCCTTGTACCTGGCCTTCGAACCTGCAGCTCCCACGACGCGCCCCTCAGGTGTCCACGTCGGGCCGCGGGTACGTGGCGGCGTACTGGGCGGCGGGCGAGGCGACGGTGGTGCGCGAGAGCGACTTTGGCGCCAACGACGAGATGCTCATGCTGAGGACGCACTTGGGCGCGCTTCTGGCTGCGGGGGACGAGGCGAGAGCGGGCACACCCTCGGCGCGGGTGGTCGACTTGCTGATACAGCACGGCGCTGACGTCAACCTGCAGAACAGCAACGGCGTCACCGCGCTGATGGGCGCCGCCGTCGGAGGCCACGAGCGGGTGGTCGAGCTGCTGCTGCGGCACGGCGCGGAGATCAATCTGCCGGACAGCGACGGCATCACCGCGCTGATGGGCGCCGCCGGCAACGGTAACGAGCGGGTGGTCGAGGAGCTGATACGGCACAGCGCGGAGAACAACCTGCAGAACAGCGACGGCGAAACCGCGCTGATGTACGCCGCCGTCCTCAACCGCCCCGCCGTTGTGCGTCGCTTGCTGCGGGCGGGCGCAGACACGGCGGCGCGCAGTGCGAGCGGCAAGACGGCGCTGCAGATGGCCAAGGAGGAGGGCCACACCGTGTGCGTCGATGCCTTCAAGAAGCACGTCCAGGAGGTGGTGGCGGGACGGCCCACGGCGACGGCAGCCGGCGGCGAAGGCGCAGGCGGCGCTTCCTCCGGCGGCGCTTCCTCGGCTGGATCGAGAGTCGCGAAGACGCTATCTCCAGCGGTGGCGGCGGGGCGGGCGCCGAGCGGTGCCGCGGCAGTCTCCTATGTGGTCATCGCAGCAGCTGAGCGAGGCGAGGAGGATGCGGTGCTGGCGTGGCTTGACAGTGGCGGGCGGGTCGACGCGACGTACGAGAGAGGCAAGGCGAGCGGCCTCACGCTGCTGATGGGCGCCGCTCACCACGGCCACGAGCGGGTGGTCGACTTGCTGATGCGGCGCGGCGCTGACGTCAACCAGCAGGACAGCGACGGCAACACCGCGCTGATGGGCGCCGCCGTGTACGGCCACGAGCGGGTGGTCGAGTTGCTGCTGCGGCACGGGGCTAAGGTCAACCAGCAGAGCAGCGAGGGCGTCACCGCGCTGATGCGCGCCGCCGGCCAAGGCCACGAGCGGGTGGTCGACTTGCTGCTTCGGCACGGCGCTGAGGTCAACCTGCAGGACAGCGAGGGCCTCACCGCGCTGATGGGCGCCGCCATATTCAACCGCCCCGCCGCCATGCGGCGCTTGCTGCAGGCGGGCGCAGACACGGCGCCTACTGGTAACGGCAAGACGGCGCATCAATGGGCCAAGGAGATGGGCCACGCCGAGTGCGTGCGCGCCCTCGAGGAGCACTCGTCGAACGCAGCACAGGCGGAGGGGGAGACGGCGGCCGCAGAATCAGCCGAACAGGCCGCGGAGGCCGCACGCGAGGCGGCAGCGGCTGCGGAGGCGGCGGAGGCGCGCGATGCTGCCGAGGTTGCGCTGCGCGAGGCGGTTGAGGCGTGCGAGCGAGGCGACGCCGATCTCGAGGCGCTCAGGGCGGCGATCAACGCAAACACCGCCCAGGCCGCCGACGGCTCGGAGGCGCTGCGGGCGGCGCGGCGGCTGCGCGACGAGCTGGCGGAGCGAAAGGCCCGCGAGGCCAGGGCGCTGAAGCGGCAGCGGCAGAAGGAGGAGAAGGCGGCGGCGGCGGCTGCGCGGGCGGCGGAGCGGGCGGCGGAGCGGGCGGAGGAGGCGCGGGCCGCAGAGGAGGCGCGAGTGGCGGAGGAAGCGGATCGGGTGGTAGCAGAGGTTGCGGCGGCGCGGGCGGCGGAGGAGGCGGAGGCGGCGTCGCGCGCAAGGGAGGAGGCAGAGGCGAGGGCGAGGGAGGAGGCGGCAAGGGAGAGGGAGGAGGCGAGGATGAGGGCGGAGGCGGAGGCGGAGGCGGCGGCGGCGGAGGCAGCGGCGGAGGCGGCGGCTGTAGAGGCGGCAGTGGCGGCCGTGGCGGCGGCGGAGGCTCAAGAGGCGGCGGCAGCGGAGGCGGCGGCAGCGGCGGCGGCGGCGGCAGTGGAGGCGGCGGCGAGTGTCGCCGCCCTCGCCGCCGCCGCCTCGCCGCCCGCCGCCGTCCCTCTCGACGAGCTCATCGCGGCGACCGACGGCTTTGCCGAGGCGCGCAAGGTGGGCGAGGGAGGCTTCGGGCGCGTCTACCGTTGCGACGCCCTGCCGTCGCTTCCGCGCGTCGCTTGCGGGTTCGCCGTCAAGACGGCGCTGGTCGGTGTCGGCGCCCAAGGCCTCGCCGAGCTGCAGAGCGAGGTGCGCACGCTCAGCGCGGCGTGCCACCGGTCCCTCCTCCCTCTGCTTGGCGTCTGCTTGGCGCCGGCGAGAGCGTGCCTCGTCTACCCCCTCTGCCGCGGCGGCAGCCTCGAGGACCGCCTCTACCGCGCTCCAGCCGCGCTGCAGCGGCTCCGCATGCTCGGCTTCGAGACGCCGCCTCCGCCGCTCTCCTCCGCCGCACGGCTTCAGGTGCTGCGCGACGCAGCGAGCGCGCTGCACTACCTGCACACGCGCTCTCCGATGATCCTGCACCGCGACGTTTCGGCGGGCAACATCCTGCTCGACGAGCGCGGCAACGGCTACCTCGCCGACGTGGGCCTCGCGCGCGCGGCAGAGGCGACGGCCGGCGGCAGCCAGCAGGTCTCGCACCTGTCGACGCAGCGCATCTTTGGGAAGCCCGGCTACATGGACCCGATCATCATGCAGGACAACCAAGCTTCTCAGCTGACCGACGGCTATGCGCTCGGCATCACGCTGCTCGTCGCCCTGACCGGCCGCGGCGCCGTCGGCTTGCTCAACGCGTGCGACGATGCGCTGGAGGAGCCCGACACGGCGGAGAGCATCGCGGCGGCCGACGCGGGCTGGTCGGTGGCGCAGGCCGAGGAGCTGGCGAGGCTCGTGGTCGGGCTGGCTCTCGTGAGGAAGAAGAGGCGGATGCCGCTCGCAGACGCATTGCCGCGGCTGGAGGCGCTAGTCGAAGCGGCGGGGGAGGTGGAGGAGACGGCTGGGGCCGAGGAGCGCCTGTGTGACCTCTGCTGGGACGCGCCGCGCTCGGTCCGCTTCGCGTGCGGCCACGCGCTGTACTGCGAGACGTGTGCGCCGCGCGTGCTGGAGCGCGACAGCAACTGCCCGGCCTGCCGCCAGCCGGCGCTGCCCATCGCCGCAACTGGGCGGCTGGTGGCGGCGCAGACGACGTTTGTCCACCAGCTGCCCTCGCGCACCGCGCCCCAGGCTCAGGCCGCGGGCGCCACGGCGGCGGTCGGCGGGCGAGGCGGGCGCGGTGGGCGCGGTGGGCGCGGTGGGCGGGGTGGGCGTGGACGGGGCGGGCGGGGCGGGCGGGGCGCGGGCGGCTATTAGCTCACACCGTATGCATACATCGGACTCTAGAGAGGGTGATTGGCGACGAGAGAGTGAGATTGGCGACGCGAGAGTGATTGGTGTGGAGAGCCCGCTTGTTTTTTCGTTATCTTATATGCGCCTGCCCGGGAGATATTCGGTTCACATCACCATCAGCGAGACCTCAGACACAAAACACAATACACTCTCGGCGACGTCAATGACCCGGCGCCTGCTTGTGGTGACGCCGCTTGACCTCTAGGCAGACTAAGAGGGCGAGATCAGTGTGAGGGCAACCATCGCACACGAGGCAGATATTGCTGCCGTCTACTGCCGTCGACTCGGGTGAACATGTACATGTGACATGCACAACAACATGGCCATGCACATGCGCATGTTGTGCATGTGCATGTTGTCATGTTGTTACTGCCACGCGTGAAGAGGTGCGCCGTTCACGGCAGGTCATCGCGCCAGAAGGAGTCTCGAGCCGGCTCAGCGTGGCGCACTCGCCGCCGCACAGCTCCATCACCTCGTGCCACAAGGGCTTGGGCAGGCCGCGAGGCACTCTCTGCTTCAGCGCAACCTGTATCAATTGGTTGATTATAAGACTTTAAACAAAACAACTCTCTCTCACAGCAGACAGGCTCGACACAGGTGCGAACTGGCGCGTGCTAGTTGATTAAGACTACTTTATCGATTCGTCAGCAAGCGGAGGCACTGCTTAAGCGCAACCGGCCGCGCGCACGCGACGGCGCGCCACGCGCCCTCGTCGGTGGTCAGGCCTGTGTGGCGGCCGAGGAACCAGCGGAACGCGAGCGGCGAGGCGCGGCCTATAAACTAGATGTCTCCACACGAGTGCACACATCAAATATCATTCTGTAATCTGTATCATATTTGCATGTGTGAGTATGGGTCAAAGTTAATGTTTGGAAGTAGATGCGACGATCGCGGCCCTGAAGTGTGTGCTTCTCCTCACTCCTGATGGTGCCCATTTGTGTCTCTCTTCCTGTTCCCGGCGAGGACCCCCCGCGTGCCGCGTCGCCCCGCGTGCTGTGCGGTAGAGCTGTCAAACGTTAAGAGCTGAACAGTGTTGCTAGTGTTAACAGTAACAACAGAACAACAGTGGGGCTCCCCAACAACAGTAGCTAACGTTAGGCCAGCTGAACAACAATAAGGAAGGCCTGGCAGTGACCCACGACGATCTCCAGCGTCCAGTGCGGGTAATACCCGAAAATACCTGGAAAAACCCAGGTATTTTCGGGTTTTACCCGGGTTTTTTGGCATTTTCTGCTTGCTGGCCACTGAACAACAGTAACAACAGTAACAAACAGTAACAGCTTGGGCTGGGGAGAACACTTGAACAACGTTGAGGATTTTCAGCCAACAATAGTGCAACTGTTAGGCCCAAAGTTAACGTTTGACAGCTCTACTGTGCGGCTCTCGCATCGCTTTTCTTCTCCACTGCGCATGTATATAACATGTTCCTCCTTCCCACGTCTTCACAGATGAAACCGATATTTCACATCCCTCTCCTGTCAAGATACTCCACCAGGCACGCGTGTGATTTGACGGGGTGGAATAGTTTGCGCGTGTCGCGGGATAGCGCGTCCGCAAATTCCTCGCAGTCGTACTCTGGACGGAAGCGGAACGGCGTGGCGAGCGGCACGCTGGGGAGGCCGTAACCGGGGGACCACGAGCCCATGCGGCACTGCGCTGCCCCTGCGGTCGCACACGCGACGGGAAGGAGGATCTCCTCGTACATCGCGACGCCGGTGCTCCAGTAGCGTCGCAGCAGCATGTCGAAAAAGCGGCGCGAGTACCGACCGATGGAGACGAGCGAGCGCATCCGCGAGCGAGCCGGCACGCCTCGCAGCAGCCGCTCGTGCGAGAGCCAGTGGTAATACAGGCCCTGGGTCTCATTTGCGCGATGCACCCGGCGCCGTGAAGACATCAGACGCACTGGGCGGAGGTCGAAGTCCTCCCTCGTGTAGCGAGGCAGTAGGAGGTCGACCTGCAAGAGGGTGCAAACGTAAGGTGTGTCTGCGTGTGGGTGCGCGCTTCTGTGCGCGTCGCTCGTCCGACCTGTAGTCCCGCCGAGAGCTCAATCAGAGTGCTTGCGCTCCCGGAGAAGAAGACGTCGGGCTCGATGCGCCAGATCCGCTCGTAGTTGGGATAAGCCTCTCCCACGGTGTCATTCCAGAGGAGCAGCGACCCATGCATGTAGTAGTAACTATGGGACATGTCGGAGCAGCGTTTGTATTCGCATGCTGGAGCAATATGCACAGCGTACAATAGCACCGTCGGAGGTATTTGGTCTGCTCGAGCTGGTAGGCCCGGTTGGTGGAGAGAGAGCGGGCGAGGCGAGGCAGGCGAGCAAAGAGCTGTGAAGGCGTCCAAGCGCAGGCGGCGACGCCCGCGGCAGCGGCGGCGGCGGCCGTCCGCGGCTTCGAGCCTGAGTCCTCATGCAGCAGGAGTTGCCACAGCTCGGCGTGGGGCGGCATGGCCGAATTTCGCCAGGCCGTCAGGCGTGAAGCCGTCGTGTCGACGGGTGTGTGTGTGCCGAGGAAGAGGAGTTCCGTCACCCAAGGCCTCGCTGGGACAGTCGCAAGGATCCGCTGGCCGTTTGCGGCGTAGCAGTCGAGCATCTCGCAGGCTCAGTCGAGTGCCGGGCGCCCGTCGTCCGCGTCAATTCGCCGTGAGTCAACAATAAGTTAAAGAAACGCGTCGGGCGACAAATAAGATAAAACCACACACCTCTCCTTAAAATCCCTGTGTGGTGGCGGCGTGCCGTCCTCCCATCCCTCCCTTGGGTTGTCTGTTTTCTTTCTTTCTTTCTTTAGGGGGGCGGTGGGGGTGATGGCGCCTGCAACAGCGCCGGGGGCAGTACCCCGGCAATTCGAAACTTCTCGCGTTTTGTCGAGTCCAGGCTTGCTCCCGATTCGCGCATGCGCGTCGCTGGCCAAGCCCCGGGCTGTCCCGCTTTGCGCGAGAGCCCGCCCGCAAACGCCAACGCGACGCCACGGGAATGCTTCGTCCTATTTGATCGGCACGTGCACAAGAATGGCGGCAGCACCATGTCGGTGCTCATGCAACGCCTCGAGGAGCAAGGCGAGTGCCTCTACTGGGGCTACCACCTCTCGTCGTTGCAAAGAGGGCTCACCGCGCTGCGTGGATTGAGCCGCAATTCGCCACGGCTGCCACGGCTCTGCATCGACGGTCATGTTGGTGGCGATCTTGCGGGCACCACTACCCTCGAGTCTCTCAAGGCGTGGCAGCGCAAGACGGCTGAGCATGGCCTTGCCTGCCACCTGTTCACCACCCTGCGAGTGCGCGAGCCGTTGTCGCACTACGTGTCCTTCTATCTTTGGAGCCGCGCTGCGACGCGTGCCTCCAGGCATCGTCCCTCTGGGTTGGGCGACGAAGGTTTCCTGCGCTGGGCAAATTCAACGCCCAATCTGCAAGCGAACATCCTGCTCCACCCGGGTTACGCGGACTTTGCCGAGGTTCGTCTAGAGAGTCGGCCAGCCTCGGCACCCAGCTACCTGCATGCGCACGTCCAAGATGGGGACTCCGACGCGTCCAGGGAGCAGATGCGCCAGTTGGTCGAGCATTTTGACCTTGCGGCGCCGCTAGAACGCTTCGATGAGGCGCTTCTGATGACGGCCGATGCACTCGGGCTGCGCTACCTTCAGCACGCTCGGATCGACCCGGAGTGCTTGAAGTTGGGCGCGCGGCCGCAGCGAGTCCAGCTCGACGAAGCGGCAGCATGCACCGCCTTCTCGGCGGAGGTCCGTCGCTGCTTCAAACGGAGCAAGGGCTGCGCTCCCGAGCTGCGGGCGGCCTGCGAGGAGGTCGTGCGCAGGGTGGCCCCGCTAGACATCTGGCTCTACGATCACGTGCGCACGCTCTTTGCGCGCCGCCTGGAGGCACTGGGCGCGGCATTCGCCGCGCGCGTCAGCGCATTTAGAGCGTCCTCGGTCGGCGTCTTCAGCGGCGGCCCACCGGCGAAACCCCGGTGCCGGTTTCGAAGGCGTGCCAACGCCACCCTGCCCGATTTTGAGGGCCGAGGCGCAGCGGCGCCTGTGTGCCGCGCGCTCCAGCAGCCTCAACGGGTTGGCGAGGCCGCCTGGCGCGACCGTGGCTTTGTAAAGGCGGCGGAGCTTGTGGTTGTGCCGCACCCTGCAGCTCGGCCGCGCCGTCGGGTGCGGCGCGGGTCGGCGTCCTCACCGGCCTAAGGTAAGGTAAGGTAAGGTAGATTTCTCCACACACACAAAGTGGTGGGGCAAGGGGGGGCGACCCTCGCATCTCCACGCCCGGACACGGGCAGAGGAGCCCCACGGCATTCAAAGTGCAAGCACTGGCCCGGTGCACGTGGGTGAGCAGCCTGCCCCTCCCTCCCGACAAACCAACTCCCGCACACACACAATCGCACTCTGGCCATCGAATGACTCCGAATGACTCACTGTGTGTGCTAAGACACCGGCCTCTCCAGAGACGGCGCGACACTAGGTTGGCTTTTTAGGCATTGTGTTTTGTGGGGTCTGTGTCAAGGCTCTTGTTCTACGTAGAAAGAGGTGAGCGCAAGTATAGTACACTCCACCACAGCGGCTTCTCTGGCGACAGTCGACATCGTGTTTTGGGCCCCCGCCCCTCCTCTCCACCTCGCGCCCGCGCCCCGCCGGGGCAGACAGCAGACCGCTCCGCGCCGCCGCCGGCGCGCCGCCGCCGAGCGCGCCTCCATGCACCGTGACCCGCGAGGCCTCCCCGCCGCGGCGACCACGGCGAGGGCGATCCGGCGCGGCGCAGCGCCGCGCGCGCGGACGACTTCAGCCGCGCCGCTTGGAGAGGCGCCACGCGTTGGGGTCGTTGAAGCGGTCGTACAGCGGCTCGATGCGCTCGTTGCGCTTCCGCTTGGAGAGGTGGCGCGGGTCGGCCTGCTGGTAGTAGCGCGGCGCGAGCTCGGTGAGCCACTTTGGCTCGATGGCCATGCACTCGCGCATGTACTCCTTGGAGGTTAGGACGAGCTCATGGTAGATGCACCTAAGCAAGCAGTCAGCCAAGTGAGTGAGGGATTCGTTCAATGAGGGCAGGATCGTGGTAGAGGCACCTAAATGAGACACGAATGGAGGAATGAACTCATTCTTGGAGGAGGGGAGGGCCGCGGCAGACGCACCACTCGGGGTTGCGGTTGAAGAGCGCGGAGGAGGGGTGGATGTACACGACCTGGCCCTCGTCCATCGTCTTGTAGCCCTCCTGCGGGTCCTTCTTGGCCGCGTGCGTGAAGTAGCCCGACGTGATCGCCTTGCGCACCTTTGTGAAGTTGCGGCCGCACGTCTCGATCTCCAGCTTGTACCGGTCCATGATGGTGAGCAGCTGCTTGCGCACGTCCTGCGCCTTGCGCATGTTTCGCGCCTGGATGAAGTTCTCGAAGCACCACGGGTTTGAGAACTTGGCCGCCGCCCAGCCTTGGTAGACGGCGAGCAGCGTGATGTGGTCGCCCTCCGCCTGGAAGAGCGCCACCCCTCAGTCAATCAACGAGTGCGTGAACGAGCTACCTAACCAGCCCTCCGCCTGGAAGAACTTGGAGCGCTTCTGGTCCGCCTGCGCCTGCTTCTCCTTCGGGCGGTACCAGATGTTTTGGACGGAGAGCATCGCAACCACCGTGAGCACCTCGTCGGAGCAGCCCAGCTCGACCGAGGCGATCAAGATCTTGGACATCGGAGGCTCGAGCGGGAACTCGGCCATGCGGCGGCCGAGGCGCGTGAGCAGCCCCTCCTCGTCGAGGGCAGAGAGCGCGTACAGCGCCTCCATCGCCGCGACGAGCGTCTGCACGGGCGGCGCGTCCATAAAGTCGAAGTGGAGCAGGTCGTTGACGCCCATCGCCTTCATCTGCAGCACGGTGTTGCCCAGGTTCGTGCGCTGGATCTCCGGCACGTTGGTGGGCAGCATCTCGTTCTTGTACGCCTGCTCGGCAGCGAGGACGTATGATTGGTGTAACCGGCTACTTCCCCGTGGGTTCGGGTACCGTGGGGGTAGGGTAGGGTGGGTTCGGGTACCATTGGAGTAGGGGAACGCCTGCTCGGTGTAGAGGCGGATGAGCATCCCGAGGGAGATATGGGGAGATACGGGGAGATACGGGGAGATATGGGGAGGTCGCCTGCTCGGTGTACAGGCGGTAGCACTTGCCCGGGCCGGTGCGGCCAGCGCGCCTACAGACGGTATTGTGCAGCGTGTTGAGAGGAAGGGGTGAAGACAACGAAGAGGAGGACAGTGAATACAGCGAAATACAGCGGAATGCAGCGGAATGCAGCGGAGTACGTGCCCTCTCGAGTGCTGGTTGGGAGACATGAATGCGTGGGTGCGGCCGGCGCGCCCCGACCGCTGCCGCGCCGACGCCTGCGAGATCGGCACCACCACCAGCGAGTCCATGCCGACCTTTGCGTTGTACACCTTCTGCTTGACGAAGCCTAGAGGGCGGGTTCGGGCACCGTGGGGTAGGGGAAGGTGGGTTCGGGTACCGTGGGGTAGGGGAGGGTGGGCTCACCGGGGTCGACGACGTAGAAGATGCCGTCGATCGTGAGGGATGCCTCGGCGATGTTTGTCGCGATGACCACCTTGCGCGAGCCGGGCGGCGCGGCCTCGAAGATGCGCCTAGGAGCAGACGCATGCCGCGTTGTAGTTCTTCTTTGGGGGGGGGGGGGGTGCCGCCGCGCGTAGAAATAGAGACATCAGGCAGCAAGGATGATGGGCATATCTGGGCTATGCCTGGGCTCTATCTCGGCTCGATCTCGGCTCGATCTCGGCTCTATCTCGGCTCTATCTCGGCTCTATCTCGGCTCTATCTCGGCTCTATCTCGGCTCGATCTCGGCTCTATCTCGGCTCTATCTCGGCTCCATCTCGCGTCTGCTGCTCGGACGGGAGCGCAGAGTAGACGGGCAGGATGATGAGCTCCGGCAGCGACGGGCCGAGCGACTTCATCCGCTCAAAGAGGATCTGGCAGGCGGTGTCGATCTCCTCCTGCCCCGTGAGGAAGAGGAGGACGTCGCCGGGCGGCTCCTGCAGGTGGATCTGCATCACCGTGATGAGGGCCGCGTCCATGTAGTCCGCCTCGGGCGCCTGCAGGAAGGTTCCAGGAACGGTCTAGGAAGAGTCTAGGAAAGGCCGCGTCCATGTAGTCCGCCTCGGGCGCCTGCATGCAGGTATGCAGGTGTGCACAAGGGTCGAGGGAGGGCTCTGCCGGCTCGCGCGAGGAGATATGAGGGAGATATGAGGGAGGTACGAGGGAGGTACGAGGGAGGTACGAGGGAGGTACGAGGGAGGTACGAGGGAGGTACGAGGGAGGTACGAGGGAGGTACGAGGGAGATATGAGGGAGGTACGAGGGAGGTACGAGGGAGGTACGAGGGAGGTACGAGGGAGGTACGAGGGAGGTACGAGGGAGATATGAGGGAGGTACGAGGGAGATATGAGGGAGGTACGAGGGAGATATGAGGGAGGTACGAGGGAGGTACGAGGGAGGTACGAGGGAGGTACGAGGGAGGTACGAGGGAGGTACGAGGGAGGTACGAGGGAGGTACGAGGGAGGTACGAGGGAGGTACGAGGGAGGTACGAGGGAGGTACGAGGGAGGTACGAGGGAGGGACGAGGGAGGGACGAGGGACAGATGGCGCCTTTGTGTAGAGGACCTCGACCGGGAAGGTGCGGCCTACAGGAAGGTTCCAGGAACGGTCCAGGAGCAGTCTAGAAACGAGCACCGCGACCGGGGAGGTGCGGCCGGGGATGGTGAAGATCGGGCACTCGAAGAAGTAGGACGAGTACTTCTCCGCGTCGAGGGTCGCCTACAGGGAGGCTCCAGGAGCGGTCTAGGAACAGTCTAGGAACGAGCACGCCTCCGCGTCGAGGGCCGCCGAAGTGCAGATGAGCTTGAGGTCCTTGCGGCGGGCGAGCAGGCCCTTGAGCAGGCCGAAGAGGACGTCAGTGTGAATCGTGCGCTCGTGCGCCTGGTCGAGCATGATGGGCGAGTGAACTACTTGTGATTAGTTAATCAATCGTCCAGCATGATGAGCTAGTTAACACCCTGATTAACTAGCTAGCAGTTAATTCATCTGTTGAGTAGCGCCTCGTCCAGCATGATGAGCGAGTAGCGCGACAGGTTGGTGTCGACGAGGCACTCGCGCAGCAGCATCCCGTCAGTCATGTACTTGAGGATCGTCTCGGGCGACGTGCAGTCCTCGAACCGGATCGAATAGCCAACCTCCTGGCCCAGCCGGCAGCCAAACTCCTCGGCCACTCGCTTGGCGACCGACATCGCGGCGACGCGGCGCGGCTGCGTGCAGCCGATGATGCCGCGCGACGTGAAGCCCGCCTAGCGCCACGCCTCCCAGAGTGGTCGACCCCAGTGTGGGTGGGGGGGCTCAGGCTCCGTGGGCGGTGTGGCAGCGACTGCCTCGGCCATGAACTGCGTCATCTGCGTCGTCTTGCCGGAGCCCGTCTCGCCAATCACGACGAGGACCTGGTTCATCAACATATTCATTCCTCAACGACTCTGTTAATTAGAGCCCGTCTCGCCAATCACGACGAGGACCTGGTGAATCAACAGATTCATTCCTCAACGACTCTGTTAATTAGAGCCCGTCTCGCCAATCACGACGAGGACCTGGTTCATCAACAGATTCATTCCTCAACGACTCTGTTAATTAGAGCCCGTCTCGCCAATCACGACGAGGACCTGGTTCATCAACATATTTCATTCCTCAACGACTCTGTTAATTAGAGCCCGTCTCGCCAATCACGACGAGGACCTGGTGAATTAACATATTCATTCCTCAACGACTCTGTTAATTAGAGCCCGTCTCGCCAATCACGACGAGGACCTGGTTCTCCGCGACGGCGTTCACCAGCTCCTGCTTCAGCGCCTATTCGCAGTGAACCAGCAGTTATGCACTCATTCGTATGTCGAATCAGCCCGCTCCTGCTTGAGCGCCGCGATCGGCAGCGAGGCGCGCTGCTCCTGGATCGACTTGTTCTTGGTCGGGAAACCGATCGAGAAGCCCTTGCCCATCGACTTGACCTAGAAAAGAACGACGGCGCGCTAAAAAAGAAAGACGCCGCGCCGGTAGCCCTGCCCCTTCGACTTGACCTTCCACTCCGGCACCGCCTCCTGCGTGTAGCCGAGGCCGCGCAGCTCCTGCGCGATGTGCCGCTCTCCCGGCTCCGGCATCGGGTCCTCCCACGGCCGGTTGAGGTCCTACGCGATCTCGTGCAATCTCGCGTCATCTCGCGTCATCTCGGGCGATCTCGGGCCGGTCGAGGTGCTAGGAGCTACGCCGGCCGGCGGGGCTTGCGCTAAGTCTTCAGAGCACCGCGTGAGTACGGAGGAGTGCGAGGACAGTGTGAAGACGGCCGTGACGGCGTCTGGAGGCGGCGGAATACAGTGGGGAGCTCCCGCTGCGAGGCAAGCGTACGTCCCCCGCTTCTAGGGGGTGGCGGCCTTGGGGATTGCGTCCATCAGCGCTCGCTGCTGCGAGTCGCGCAGCTCGCGCCGCTCCTAATGAAACGAGTAATCAACAGATTAATTACAGAGTAATGAGCGAGTCGCGCAGCTCGCGCCGCTCCTTGGCCAGAGCCGACTGCGTCATCGCGGCGCGCTGCAGCGAGCCGTCGGGGTTGCGGACGATCTTGATCGGGGACATGGCGACGGAGGCCTTGGTCTGGCCGCGGAGGAAGAGGGGCTCCGCCTCGTTGAGCTCGATCTCGAGCTCCTCCTCGGTGGCCTATTGGTAATGAATGGTAGCTAATTGACTAGGAAGTAACTAGCAGTCTCCAGCTCCTCCTCGGTGGCCTATTGGTAATGAATGGTCACTAATAAACTAGGAAGTAACTAGCAGTCTCCAGCTCCTCCTCGGTGGCCTATTGGTAATGAAGAATGGTAACTAATTGACTAGGAAGTAACTAGCAGTCTCGAGCTCCTCCTCGGTGGCCTATTGGTAATGAATGGTCACTAATAAACTAGGAAGTAACTAGCAGTCTCCAGCTCCTCCTCGGTCGCCTATTGGTAATGAATGGTCACTAATAAACTAGGAAGTAACTAGCAGTCTCCAGCTCCTCCTCGGTGGCCTCGAACGTGTTGGCGAGGCCGGTGCTCCTCGTCGAACTGCAAGGAGGGGGCGGCGGGGTGAGGGGCCAGAGGGCAGATGTGGAAAGGTGGAAGGAAGGAGGCATGTGCAAAGAAGGAAGGGGGGGAAGTGGGTTGGGTTGGTTGGTGGGTTGGTTGGGTGGGGGGGGGGGGAAGGGGGGGGGGGGGCCTTTTTTTAAAGGGGGAA
>NW_005195501.1:0-1234 GCF_000372725.1 Emiliania huxleyi CCMP1516
GAGGGGGCGACGGCGGCGCGGGCTCGGCGGTGGCGGCGACGGTGGCGCCGGCGAGGGCGGCGGCGGCGAGGGCGGCGGCGGGCTCGGCGGCGGCGGCGGCGAGGGCGAGGGACGCGCCTGAGGTGCAGGGAGGGCGTCAATACTCACAGCACTGGTGGTTCGGCCTCTAGGAGGCGGGCGGCACCCGAGCGGCTGGCGTATTTTCCGGCCAGGCCGACGAGGGTGAAGGCGTCGATGAGCATCAAGCCGCCCGTGGGCCGCGCCAGGGCCGCGGCGGGTCCTGGCGACCCCTCGAGGGAGGCCAGGGTGGCCAGGGCAGCAGTCACAGCCTGGGAGGAAAAGTGCGCCGCCGACGCGCACTTCTCGCGCGGGTCATTCTCGGAGCTGTCGGGGGCGTGCGAAGCTACCGCCTGCGAACGGCCGGTTGGCAGACGTCATGGCCGGCATGTACGACCCTTAAGAACCCGCGTACGACCAGAAGGTCGGCTGTGAGGCGAGGCTGAAGGCAGCCCAAAAACTGGTGGATTTGTGTTGCTGACAATTGAGGGCGATCTCGCGTGAACTGACTTGTGCGTTTATGTGAACTGACGGCAGGCAAGCCGGCAGGTGGGGGGCGGGGATGTGCCGGGTGGATCCCCAAGCGGGCGAGCCGGGCCCGTGCATAGTTCGGGCGCGGCGGGCGCGCGAGCATGAGAAAGACGCACCGACATGCTGGCGCTACCGGTCTCTTGTTGCCTGATTTTGACGATTCTCGTTGGACCGTCGCTCGGAGCGAAATCCCAAAACCTCTCAGCTCAAAGGGGGAATTTATTTGTTTGGGCAGTGTTCGACCGGGCTATAGATTAAATCATTTTCGAGAAATACGTAATGTAAAATCAGCCCGTCTATGCAGAGGCTAATCCATGCAGACTGCAACCTGCATGCTACAAGAGTGCGCGAGGGTCGCCCCCCCTGCCCCACCACCTCGTGTGTGTGTGGAGAAGTTTACCTTACCTTACCTTACCTGCACATCGCCCCGCGCTCACTCAGGAAGCCGAGCCTACCCGCATGCTATGCAGCCGCGGTCCCAAAGAGCTCTGTGCTGTTGAGCACCACCAACAGCCCCGCTCGAGATCATACGCCCGTCAGTGCACGGAAGGAACGTAATACGCGTTGTACTTCGTCTGGGCCGGCAGATCCCAGGAGCACCCCCCTTGTTTGTGGACCCCGTCGACCCCGCGCTCGATCGTCATGC
>NW_005195500.1:0-1234 GCF_000372725.1 Emiliania huxleyi CCMP1516
GCCACCGGCTCCTCCTCAAGCTGCGCGACGCCCTCCAACCTCTCGGCGTCGGCAAGCCTCGCCGTCTCATCAGACTCCTCACTCTCCGATTCGATGGTGGCGTCGGGGCCTCCGTGGCGCAGCGCGTCCTGTCGCTGCCAGAAGAGCTCCCACTCGCGGTCATTCATCAGCCGGCCTGCCGCCATCTGACAGCGGAGGTCGGCAGGGGTCGGAGGCGCCAAATAGACGACGGCGACGAGGTCGAGACAGGACAGCGGCGATGCCGAATAGCAGGTTTTCGCGCGACGGGCGATGCATCGGAAAACCCGAAACGCCGATGGCGAGTTCGATTATTAGTTTTACATGCACGGGGTGGGTGCTGAATGCGGGTGGGTGGCCTGGAGGCGAGGTGGAGCCTGTGGAGGGTGGAGAGGGTGGTTTGGTGGGTGGTTGGTGACTCCACACCTGGAGACCTGTTCTCACTCAGCCTGTTGAGTGTTGTCGAGCGTCAGGTTCGTTGTTAGCAGATCAAGGCACAGAGGAGCTCACACAAAGCACAGCGGGAGGAAAGTGATATTAAAACTCCTGGGCTCTCAATGCCTAGCCCGCCGTTCTGTCAGCCGCGGCCCGCATGTCCAGACAGTGCGGGCCTCGACGCCACACTAGGTCCATTGGGTTAAACCCTGGCTTGTCTCGAAGGTGAGGTATAGAGGGTCACATGGGGAATGCGAACTCGTCATGATGCGCGGCGACGGCGGCGTCGATATTTATCGACGCCGCCGCCCCGCGCTCCAAAACGGTCGCGTACGCATATGCGCACAACTAGGTACGTGCCAACCCGCATGGGCCAGACACCGTCAAAGGTCCCTCTCCACTCCTCCTTGCACCACTGAAGCATATGCAGCTGATGTGAGCAAGGTCGCCTAAGCGGCCCCCCTCGCTGTGGGTTGCCGTAGTTGGACCAATGCCACGCGTTGTGGCGAAGATGGCCTCATGCAGAGCCTGGCCGGGCCGTCTTCGGGCCCGGCCGCCCTAACAGTACGACGCATACGCGCCGCGACCGCTTCAAGTGTCGCCGCCGCCGCAAGGCGGACGGCGCCCGCCGCCCAGCCAACAGTGGCTAGGCCGGGGGAAGGGTGGATTCGAGCCGCCCGCACGCTCGTGCGGTAGGGAGGCTCGTGTAAAGCACGCCGTGCGCAAGCACAGGTGCGCGTTTGAAGCATTCGAGTCGCAGCAGCGAAGGCTGCTGCTTACT
>NW_005195499.1:0-1234 GCF_000372725.1 Emiliania huxleyi CCMP1516
GCGCCGCGGCCCTCGCACAGCCGGTGGAATGCTCCGCCGCCTTCGTTCGCCTTGTCAGCCGCTCGGGCCGCCGCCGTCAGCGCCGCGCCCTTGCCGACGAACAGGAGCGGATTCGGCATCGCAAGCCGAAGCGAAGGCGACGTCGTCGGCCAACAACAGCTTTGCCTGACGCGCAATCGCCTCCCTTGGCTGACACGCTCGGCGTGCCACCTTCCGCCGGCGCTCGCCTTTCGCCTGACGCACAATCGCGCCACTACAAACATACATAGGTAGAAAGGTGAAGAACAGCCAGGCTCGGACTGGACACCAACGCGGTATGGGTGGACGCTGGACAGATGATGACGACACGCACGAGCGACACACAGACACAAACAGGCTCACAAGACACACAGCCAGCTGGCTGCCACACACCCTGAGTCGGCGTACACATAACTCAGGGCCACATCCTCCCTGTCGCCCCCCCCAGCACTCCACGGTGCCAAGGGCACAAACAAGGGCACAACTCAAACAACAGACGACAGGAAGTGATATGTGAGGCTAGAGCAGCTTGCTCCACCTCTAGCAATCTCACCGGCCTGCGAGGCACGGACGAGACCGTATGTGGGGTCTAGTGAGGTGTCTATGGACGCTCTCCTCATGGGCTAGCTGCCTGCGGCTAGCCCTTCTCGCACTCACAGGCGATGACAGTCCAATGTATGAGCGTATGCAAGCTGAGGCGCGTGTGCTAAATCTAGGCCGCACGTCGTGGCACTATGACGGAGGTAGACGTGCGGCCGCAGCGCGCCCACCACAGTTTCGGTGGGGCGCGCGTGTTAGCAAGAAAGTTGCGGGGAGAGCCATGCCCGACTTTTCGGAGGCGAGCCCCACGCCACGGATGCCAGCCGTGCTTTCGCGGGGGTCGTCTCCCAAGCCGCGTCCCGTCAGCACTGTCCCCGAGTGGTCCCGCCTCGGCGGCACACACTCTCGACCAGGACAGTCCCGCCAACGGAAACGTGTCGCGCGCCGGCGACGATTGCGGCGTGGTCGTTGTGAAGCGGAGATGGCACGACCACCGCCCTGCTTCACAGACCGGGCAAGGAGGGGCCTGCTCCCGTTCCGCGAGGAACGGGAGGTCTCCCGCCCTCCCCCGGCCTGAGCAGACACGAGAGCGACTCCGGAAAAAGAATTTTACAACAAAACTCCCTCGCACGACACTGGCATCAGGACTGGCACGGACTGCTCGCACTGCATACAC
>NW_005195498.1:0-1632 GCF_000372725.1 Emiliania huxleyi CCMP1516
ACACACACACACACACACACACACACACACACACACACACACACACACACACACACGCAAGGGCGAGGACACGCGCAGGGGCCGCACCTCTAGCGAAGCCCACAGAGTGGGAGACTCCTATCACCGCCCTGCCACCCACGTGAGCCTTTTGGCCGCCTCTGTCAGTGTGCCCGTGGTAGTGAGAGACTGCTGGTGAGAAGCCGGAGGAAGGTCGCTAGTCGAGAGAGATCGCCAGTGGAATAGGGAGTCCACCGTGCTGCGAGCCTGTCGCTGTCCCTTGTCAGGAGCAGGAGAACTAGGAGAGCGCAACCAGTAGGAGGCCCGCGCCTGCCCCCGTGCCGCCGGGTGCAACCTGTCCTATACGAGAGAGGAATCCCTGGGACCCTGTCGTGTGGGTGAACCCTGCCCAGCCCCCCTCCGTGTCGCGATGCGCTCCCCGCTCCCGTTCCCCTGTGTCCCTGATCGTCCTTCCAAGATCCTGCTCGTGCAGGTGGGGACCCTGTCCCTCTCCCACCCCTCGTTTGGCGTGCCCGTTTTATTTATTTATTTATTTAGCACACTGGCACGACAAGGGCGCAGACTGGCGCCGACTGGCACACACACAGGAAGAATTTAAACCGCGTTTTACCAGATCACTCGCTCGAATGATCGGAGTGGGAGTCAGAAATGTGGTCCTTGCGCGAGGGGAGCTCGATAGACTCGAGGGGCCAGGATACGCCGCGAGGAGGACGGAGTTGCGCCGACAGGCGAAAGAAGCCGCGAGAACAAGGGACCGGCAGGTGGCGGCGTCGCAGGACGAGGCAGAAGAGAACAACGCGTCAGAGGAGGAAGTGACAAGGGAGAGAACGACGAGGGTGGGACGACCGCGAGGTGGCATGAAGGTTGCAGCGAGAATCGGCGAGAGACTGCGAAGAGAGATAGGAAGAGGCAGACTCCCTAGGGTGGGCGACGGATAGCGCACCACACACCTCTCCTTAAAATCCCTGTGTGGTGGCGGCGTGCCGTCCTCCCATCCCTCCCTTGGGTTGTCTGTTTTCTTTCTTTCTTTTACTCGCTCGAGGTTCTCGAGGTGGATATCCTCTGGCCGCGCCGCACAACACTGGAAACACACGGCAGGGGTGGCGGGACGGTTGTGGAGCGAAGTGGCTGTAGCCAGCCTTAAGCATCGATGGGATAATAAAATGAGATTACCAAACACTTGGTTGCACCGCCTTACACTGACGTTCCCTGCTTTCACCCTTCTCTATTACGGTTCTCTGATCGCCAGACAGCCGGCGCGCTCCCCGCGGCCCGGTGGTCGTCCCGGTGGAGGGAGGCAGCGAGATGGTGGAAAGCAGAAGCCCGAGATAGCGCAGCGGCACAGGGGTCAGGGATCATGGGACATGCACATGGACATGGACATGGACATGGACATGGCCGCGCCGAGGCGTACTCCAGCGAGAGAACGAGAGGTCCTCAACAGCAGAGGTCCTCACTCACAGCAGAGGTCCTCACAAGACCTCACAAGACAGAGGTCCTCACAGCCGAGGGGACACACTTTCTCACGCATGCTCGGGGCCGACTGCACGCTAAAGGCTACACGCGCGCACACCACTTGCAGAGTGGCTCTCCCAGGCGCTCACCCCACGGCGG
>NW_005195498.1:2009-7112 GCF_000372725.1 Emiliania huxleyi CCMP1516
GAGCGTGGCGGCGTGGTGATATCGTAATACAGGTGACTCCGATGACACTCATGATGCCACTGCTAGTGTCATCGCTCAGAGAGCAGCCTCACGCACGTCCACTGTCTATCACTGGCCCTGGTCGCACACTGGACTGCCACTGAAAGTGAGAAACGCCGGGCAGCGTGACGCGCAACTTTACCCTCCCATACGTGTTTGTGCTCCTCCTTCGCTGTCCATCTCCTCATCTATCTCTTTCTTTCCCGCCTGGGCGGGTGGCGCGGGCGCGCGAGGAAAAAAATAAAAAATGGCTCGCCTGATTCACACATAGGTTGCTAAGAAACAAGAGGCTCACATGCCACCAAATTCTTTCTTTATACTAAAAGGAGGGCTACACGACGCCTCCTCGCTGCTCGCCCGAGCGAAATTCTTTCCAAACCGCCCGTCTACACGGGCGGAGGCGCCGGCGCCGGGTGTGTAACACACGGCCGCAACGAATGCCCAGCCCCTCGGCGGTCCGCTCGGCGTGCGAGGACGCCGCGCGGGCGCTTGCCGCATGCACCGACGAAAGCTGCACTGCAACGATGCACGTGCGCCTCGCGACCTGCATCGGCCAGCAGGCCCGGCCAGCCACAACCTACCCAGCACGCACATTGCGCACGCCCACTAGCACGACTCTCTGAAACAGCAGACTTGGCTCGCTGGGCAACTAGTCTCTGAATTGGCCTAGCGGCCCAGCATCAAATTCGGGCTCAACGGTGGGAGCAACGCCGACACCGGACCGGTCGTGCCACCACAGGTGTGCAAGGCGGAGGCTGACGCGTTTGCTGCGTACCGGTAAGCACCCCAAGGCACCTCAGCGACACCTCTGCTATAGACCTCGCCAGCCTGTTGCTTGCTCAGCAGTACCACCCACAATCCATCGGCGATAACGTATCACTGCCCTTTTCCCCCACACGCAACCCCACTCCCCCCTCCTCCCTCCCTCCCGGTGTAGCCGGCCGTCCGACGCAGAGGAGGCGCGCACGCCTTGCGAGGCAGCAGCGTGCGCACAGTTAGGACTCACAGCCGAAAATTGGACTAGGCGCAACGCGCCTTTGCACAGATGCAGCAGTGCACTGTGCGATGGGCGATCGAGTCAGAGCGCTATCATGTTGACGTGAGCCTGCTGCAGTGAACGCGTTGTCCTCACACGGCACCGTGGGCGTGGCTGAGACGCGGCAGCCCTCCTCTTGCGGTGTCCTGCAAGTCGTTGTACCGTAACTACACAGCCATCGCCGCTGTACCGTAACTACACAGCCATCGCCGCTGTACCGTATCCGTAACTACACGGCCAGAGCTGCGAGAGCGCCCGCCGGTACGCACGCCATCGCCCGTGCGCGGGAAGCGGGCGAGGCTGCCTCCCCCTCCTCGTCCAGGAAGCCTGAAGCAACAGATGTGAGTCGGCTCTCCCCTCCTCCTCCAGGAACCGTGAGAGAGAGAGAGAGACGCAAGGCACAGCCGCGGGCCTATCCACGTCTCGGCTCATCCCGGCTCCATCCCTCACCCGTCTGCTCGTCTCGCACCACTGCTCTGTTGACCGCGCCTAACAAATGGCCATCAGCAGGTATAGTCATGAGCAACCGGTCGCCGGCCGGTTGCTGCTCTGTTGGAAGCGCCTGTCGCCACGGCCCGGTTTGCCTTTCGGGCGGCGCCTGCTCACCAAACAACGTGGTCAATGAACAAGCAATGGTGGCCCGTCTGCTGAACACAGCCCCACGCCCCCCCGACCCTTCAAAGCGGCCGGCAGGGGTTGTCTCGGGAGCATTGCCACGGAGGGGTGTGTCGGAGGTGTCTCGGAAGTGTCTCGGAAGGTCTGAGAGGTGTCTCGGTCGGAAGAAGGGCCGCGCCTCCGACGATGACGTCCGGGTGCGTCTCCTTGGCGAGGCGGTAATAGGCGAGCTTCACCTGAGCGGCGGGCAGGGCGGGGTCACGCACAAGCAAATCTTCCGCGCCGCGGTCTCGGGAAGGAGGGACTGGAGACTGGATCGCAGCGCTCATGTGGCGTGCGTGGCAGCGAGGATAAGGAGAGAGCCGGTCTGGCCGCGCCTGCTTGCGTGTCGCGCCCGGCTCCAGGCCAAGCATAAAGTAGGCGTTGTTCAGTCGCACTCGCGCCTCCGTCGCCGCCGAGCAGAGCCGTCTCCGCGATGACAGCGACAGCGGCGCTGGCATTTTCTGCCGCGAAGCGCTGGCCGCGGGAACGGAGAAGGCTGCGGTGCGAAAAAGAGCGTGCGCGGCCCGCGCCGGCAGAGCGGCAGCCGAAGCGGCTGCGTGCTGCTGGCGCTGCCGCGCATCGGCACTCGCGAGAGCGCGTCGGAAAAAAGAAAAAAACCCGTGAAAATGCTTGTGTCCCCGTTCCTCGCTCGCCCGGGCGGAGGGCATGGCCGCGGAGGAGGCGAGTACGCGCTGCCAGGCCTTCCGCAGACAGCCTCTTGGCCAGACTGAGGGTCGGCTTTGTGTGGCGTGGCCCGTGCGCTGCGCTGCACAAAGCTGCGTAAGGGCTGAACTGTATCGTCGTCGTCGTCTCTAGCCAGTCACTCAAACTCTCAGAGGTTGGCTAAAGAGGATCCGGAGCGCGGAAGACTCTGGGGCTCTCTCCGAAGGGAGCGTAGCGTACGCGGAGGGAGCTCAGAGTTACCCCGTTCTCTGGAACCTCTTGGAGCAAGAGGAACTCGCAAGAGACGAATGCGATTCGATCGGGCGGTAGATGAGGGATGGTGGTGGGTCGCTTGAGAACTGGTCGATTGGCGCCTGTCTGAGCAGGAGCCGACGCTAGTCGGGAGCTGTGTGTCAGGAGCCTCGTGGCGCTCGGAGGTCCCGCGCACAAAGCGGCGGGCAGCGGCGGGCGCGGGGTAGGGTTCCCGCCCGCTAGGCTGCCCTCTGCGCCGAGGCTCGACCCGCTTCTCCTCAGTTCACTAGCACAAACTAAAGTTTGTTTATCATGAACTGTATCGTCGTCGTCGTCTCTAGCCAGGGATAGTCAGGGCCGTCCATCAGAGCTCCAGCAAGCTCGGAGACACCCCACTAGTGCGGCTCGACCTCTTTGAGTCACTGCCTTCCCGGCGGTTTGGCTGTTGGTTTATTTATGGGTGGACGCTGGACAGATGATGGCGACACGCACGAGCGACACACAGACACAAACAAGCTCACAAGACACACAGCCAGCTGGCTGCCACACACCCTGAGTCGGCGCACACATAACTCAAGGCCACATCCTCCCTGTCGCCCCCCCCAGCACCCCACGGTGCCAAGAGTACAAACAAGGGCACAACGACACAACAGACGACAGGAAGTGACATGCGAGGGTAGAGAATCGTGCCAAAGCGTTTTATTTTTTTTGATGCTCGCGAGACAGCTTCGCCGCCTCCTCCTCCGGCTCCCGCTTTGCAGAGTGCCCGTGCTGCAAGCGCTCCGTCGCGCTCCACTTCATCAACGAGCACCTAGACAGGTGCGCAGCCGCGCCACCGCCAGCCACGCCGCAGCCACGGCCGCCCTCCGCAACTGCTGAGCAGCCACGGCCGCCCTCCGCAACTGCTGAGCAGCCACGGCCGCCCTCTGTGGCCGCTGCCGTGCCGGCGGCGCCTCCTCCGCTGAGCTTTGGCTCTTCCGCCTCGCCGCGGCTCAGCTTTGGCTCGCCGGCCTCGCCGCTGCTCAGCACGCCCATCGCCCGCGCCTTTGGCGCCGGCGCGCCGGCCTCCGCGTCGCCGGCGCGGCCGCTCGTGCTGGCAAGGGCGCCCTTCATGCCGCAGCACAGCAGCCGGCTCGGCGGCGATACGCATCCTGGCGCGGGAAGCAACCTCAGCTGCGACCCGCGCCGCCGAAATGCGTGGCTGGGAGAGCGTGCAGGGCCTGCGAGCAGGGCGCCCGGCGCCGCCATTGCCGCCGTCGCCCGCGGCTTGCTCGACCCTGGCGAGGGGCTGAGAGCGCTCCTCGATCCCGCTGACGTGCGCCTCGTCGCGGCGATCGCCGCCCTCCACGACGACGGCGCGCCCGCCGCGGCGCTCAATGCGGTCGCGCGCTGCTTCGCCGCGCCGGGCGAGTGGCAATTGCTGCTTCGCCCTGGCAGCGAGCACGCAGCAGCGGGCGAAGGCGACGAGAGTTGCGCCCGCGCGGCGGCGGCTCGGGCGGCGGAGGCGGCGGCCGCGGCGGCGGCGGCGGCGGGCCTGATCGAGGTGCTGGATGCGCGCTCTCCGCTGCCCACGCCCCTTTCCCAGCTGGCCGCGCCCCTCTCGCAGCTGTCGGCGCGCGCCCTGCGCCGCGTCTTTGAGGAGGTGCGCCTCGACGCGCCTCCCGCCTCCGCCTCCGCCACTCGCGAGCTTCTCGCGGAGCGGCTCTGCGCCCTCCTCGGCCGGCGGAGGGGCGACGCCTTCAAGACGCCGCTGCTTCGCGCCCTCTGCCCGTGCGCCCGCATGAGGCCGAGCGTCGCGGCCGCGCTGCACCGTGGCAGCATCCTCTTTTTCGGCGCGGCGGGCTACGCGCCCGACGAGGCGGCCGCCATGCTGCGCGGCGGCGCAGGCCTGAGCCCATCGGCGCGGTTCGGCGCGGCGGCGGCGCTCGCGGCGGCAGCCGAGGCCCGCACGCCCCGCTTCGCATCGCCGCTCGCGCTGCGCCGCTACGCCGCCGCGCTGCAGCTCTCGGCGCGCGCCGAAGCTGCGTGCTGCGGCGAGGGCGGCGCGGGGACGGGCGACGCACCCGCGATGCTGGTCGCGCTCGAAGAGGCGCGCTCGCTGCTGCTCGGCGGCGGCGAGGGGCGCTCCCCAGCCTGGTGCGCGGTGCTCGGGCGCGTGATTGCCGCCGGCTGCGCGCAGCTTCGGCGGCAGGGCGAGCACGGCGCGTCGGCGCGCGCGCTGTGCGACACGATCGGGCACTCGATGATGCCGCAGCGGTGGCGCGCGGCCCTTTTTGTGCAGTGCGTCAAGGACCTCGACAGGGCCGGGCAGCAAGAAAGGGCTTGCCGGTTGTGCGAGGCTGCGCACACCTCGCACCTGGATGCCAACGGCCACCTCTCGAGCGCAAGCGTCGCTTCGCTCCTCGAGTCGAGCGGCGGCGGGAGCAGTACAGAGGCGTTAAAACTGGGAGCCGTGC
>NW_005195498.1:8135-16577 GCF_000372725.1 Emiliania huxleyi CCMP1516
GGTTGAAAGAGGGGCCGGACAAAAGATACATGCAAAAAGTGGAATGGACGTGACCAGGGGCAAAATTGACCAAAACAACACCACCAAGCTTCAATGCGGGGGGGGGGGGGGGGAGGGGGTTAGTGTGATTCGTCTCTCACTCTCATCACATCTCCACCCTCAAAATCTCGACTCAAGTCCAGACGCGTTCGCGATGAGAAAGCGTGACACTCAAAATTTGCCAAGGTGCTCTAGCCGCGACTACACCTCATGAACTTTCCAACACATCAATCAAATAAAGCAACTTCACTTAGGAAGGTGAATACCATACACCACTTCTGAAAAATCCGCCAGGTCAACCCTAACCCTAACCCTAACCCTAACCCTAACCCTAATCCTACTTCCTAAGTGAAGCTTTTTGATTTGATGGATGTGTTGGAAAGTTCATGAGGTGTAGTCGCGGCTAGAGCACCTTGGATTTGGCTCATTCCATCAAGAAGGTGAGTTGTGAGTCTCGATGTGCATCTTGTCCTCGAGATGGCGGCCCATGCCCTGCGCGCATGCCCACCACGCTCCCATCGCTCCAGCTCTGTCAAGCGCGTCGGCAGCGGCCTCGATCAAAGGGAGTGACTCGCGCGTCGCATCGCGTGCGCGCGTCAGCCGCCGCCCCCCTAATGCGACGGGCAGTCTCGCCAATGCGTCGCCCTCCGAGGTGGAGACGGTGCCGTTGTGTAAGTGCGGGCGCAGAGCCACTTGGTCGCACGGCCACTTCTTTTGCGATGCGGAAGTCTGTGACTTATCTTGCCAGCCATTGATATGGCGGCGGGAACCGCAAGCCATTGATCACAACCAAGAAGCAGCGGAAGCGCGCATCGCGAAGCGAGTCGAGTCCCGGCGGGAGGCGCGCGAGCAACACGCTCTCAGGTGCCGCGACGATCCTTGTAGGCTCTGGAAGGCGGGGAGATGCCGCACGTGGTGTTGCCCCAAGAGGCACTCGCATGACATGCGCGAGCTCCCCCTCACCCCTTGCCATGCCGGCGTGAATGGAGCCCCTTGCACCGACCCGCGCTGCGAGTTTAAGCACTGAGCCGTAGGAGAGTTGTCCCTCGCGTGTGCCCCCTACTCCTTCCCCCTGGGGTGGGATCCCAGAGCGCCCCTTCTCGCGTCGGCCGCATGGGCGGCGGGATCGGGCGACTGCCAAACCCGTGATGGCTGGGGAGGGTGCGAGGAGGGTGCCCGCGAGATGCTCTTGAGAGGGTGGGGGATCGCGGTCCGCCAGCGGCCCCACGCTCTTGCTTGCTTCGCAGCGATGACGAGTGGATACCCTCTACGCCGCCTATGCTTTCTTACGGAGACGCATGCTTTGGCCCTGAGATGTTTGCAATAGAGGAGTCTTCTTTGTAGCGCTAACGCGTGTGTCTGCGTGCATGCAGCTTTCACCGCAAACAGCCTAGAGGTAGATCACTACAAAGCTGGGGTAATCGAAAAGGACCCGGGCGTGCACGAGGTACTTTGGACGCGATGCGCATTGCCGAGGGGTGCATAGTGATTTGTGACCGATGCCAGTCCCTCGTTAAACTTCAGACGGCGAGGGCTTTCTCTCGCTCCTCTGCGCTCTGGAAGATCGGTTTTTCACGTGGGCGACGGTTGTGGAGGGAGGTTCTGTTCGACCCACTTTCGCCCTTCGCGCTTTTCTTCGGGCCAACGCAACATGGCGGGACGTTTGCGAAGGTCGATATACCTTAGTTGAGTGGCCTACTTCTAACAAAAATCGACTCGACCTCCGCATCCTCGACAGCCAAATTATGCACGGAGTTGCGAATCGCGTGATGAGTAGTATTTGATTTTATGTACCTCTAAGCTTACTGTCTCCGGCCCACGTCGTAGGGAAAGAGTCTGGGAGGGTGTCCTATGAGGAGGGGTGCATGGATCGGCGGATAGCCTTTCCTGTTGCACCCCACTGAGGCCCCTCCTGGATTGAAAAATCCCCCCCTCGTCGACCTGACCGCAAAAGGGGCACGCTCGGCCACTCGGCGGCGGCGCGATGGCGACCGAGCGGTCAAACTCGGCGCGCTGCCTCTCGATGCCGTCGAGGCACGCCCCGCAGATGGCGTGTCGACAGCACGCGGTGCGCCACGTCGCGCCGGCGTCCTCACAGAGGCTGCACGCGACGGCCCGCTGCATGCGAAAGCGCGGCGCCGCGGCAACGAGCTCGAAGCGCAGGCTGCCCGGGCCGTGCAGGCGCACCGAGTGGCGGCGCCCGCGCGCGTCGACCAGCGCGTACGCCTCGCCGATCGGGTCAAAGGCCTCGCATCGTGCGACGATCGTGCCGACGTCGTGCGAGGGCCGGCAGCGGATCTGCGCACCGCGCAGGCCGTGCCCGCGCAGCGGCCGCGGCGCGTCGACCGTGCCCTCGCTGCTCGAGGGCGAGCTCCGCGCCGCCGCTGCCGCATCCAGCACCCCCGCCGCCGCGCCGCGCAGCCGCTCGTTCTCGTGCTCGAGCGCGTGCACGCGCCGGCGGAGCGCCTCCAGCTCCACGGCGGGGTCGAGCCGCGGCGCCTTGGCCGCGCGTGGCTCGCCGCCTGCTCCGTCGGCTTCGTCTGCGGCTGCGACGACCTGGCGCACACGTACGCACACAACAGAGCGCTCAGCACGTGGAGAGCTGCACTGGGAGCGTCACCGGCCGACGCCACGGGGCGAAACCTCGGGGTAGCCTCGGGGTAGCCTCGGGGTAGCCTCGGGGTAGCCTCAGGGTCGGCCACACACCTTGCGAAAGCCCCGGATCGGGCCCCGCGCCTTCACCTGGCCCGGCAAGGTCACCTGCTCGTTGCGCACCTTACGGCCGAGCACACGCGACACCGTCGCCGCCAGGGCCTCGTTGCTCGGCACGCGCGTGCCCGTCTTGAGGTACAGCCGCGCGTGGCAGTCGGGATGGTGCGCCTCGAGCAGCGCCGCCACGTCCTTGAGCTGCACGTAGTCCTCCGCGTCGCCGCGCTCAAATTGCGTACCGAGGAGCGCGCGCACCGCCTCGTCGTCGGCGCTCGCGTCATCGGGGGCCTGCGCGCGCGCGGGTGCGGAGAGGATTGAGCTTTTGAGCTAGCTTTCGAGGGCCGGTGCGCGGGCCGGTGCGGCAAGGGCGGCTCTGCACAAGCGTGGCGCGCACCTTGGGCGCTGCGGCCGCCGCGCCGACGGCGACGAGGGCGGTCGAGCTGGCCGCGACGCTGAACCCGGCGCCCTCGTCCGCCTGCAATGGGCGCACACGCGCAGCGAACGGGGGCATCTCGCGTGAGGCAGGGCACGGCACAAGGTGCGGCGCACACACACTCACCATCATGAGCGCCGTCGATGGCGCGGCGTCGCGTTCCACGGAGCGTGCGGCGGCTGCAGCCGCGACGAGCACCTGCGCATGCGCCATGATGGCGCGCATTTCGGCACGGCGTGTGAGCCTTGCTTGTGAGTTTGTATGTGTGAAAAGAAATTAAAGGGGCCAGGCACGGGCACACACGCAAGCAAAGAGCAGACAAGAGACGGGCCGGGAGGGCCGGGTACGGACGTTAGCGTCGCAGGCCTACGCCCTAGGGGCGTTGCAGAATGCGCCGCGGGGTGTGTCGCACTGCCCGGCGCTGGCTGCGGCGCACACACACACCTGCAGCTCCGTCTGCGGCGGCGGCGCGAGTGCTTTGCCATCGCTGACAGTCAGCCGCCGCCTTCTTTGTCTGGATCGGCCTCGGCGTAACCGCTCTAACGAGAGGGCCTCGAACTTAGCCGCCCTAAACGCGGCGGCCCCGACTTAGCCGCCCTAACCGGGAGCGTGGACACGTGTCACGTCCGTAACTGTCGTAACGGTCGGTGTAACGGTCGGTGTAACGGTCGTAACGGCAAAATGAAATTATCGAGATTTGACGACCTTTTTCAACGCCCCTGAAGGTCCCTGTACGTCCCTGACACAAGAAAACATCGGATTCCGGGGCCGCCGGCTTGAATATGAAGTAGTTGAACCGGGGCCGCCGGCTTAGGTACACACCAGGACGCGCGCTGTCCCGAGCACAACACATCCGCAACTTCTAAGACGCCCATCACATCCGCAGTCGCCCTCACCGACGACCACACTCTGCCCTAACGCTACCCGCTGACCTCCGAGTGCCCTATCAGTGGGCAGGCGAGTAACACAAAACCACACGGCTTGATGACAGCCCCGACGATGCTGCGAGTTTCGGATGTCGCTGACGCTTGGATCGGCCGCGCACTCACCACTTCGTGCAGCCACACGGAACGCAACATTAAAGGCAGAGACTTCCTGGTGTTTCCGAACGGCACGTACATGATAAACAACATGAGCAGAGCCGTCTCCAGACAGTCGGTGCTGCGGAACACGAGCGCAAAGTTCTACGACACGCTGCCTTTGCTCAGCAGCCGCGCACGTGAGAGACCCGTTGTTGTGATGGACGGCGACCGCTGCACTCCCTCTCCCCAAATTGCGATCATGAGCTGCCGCGACGCTTCGAGCCCTAACGTGGTGGTCTGGCCGATGTATCGGATGCTCGAACAGGATGTGGCGAGGCTCTGGCCCGAGCTGCTCAGCGTCGCCGTGCCGTGGTCGCAGCGACGGCCCGTGGTGGTGTGGCGCGGCAGCCTGTCCACAGGCCTTGGTCGCACTGACGGCACCTCGCGCCTTGATGTGGTGAGTGCGCTGCGTGCACACGGTGGCTCCCTCTTCGACACTGGCCTGCACGATCTTGCGCCACACAACAAAACCGGGGATGGCCTGCGTAGCGTCAAGTTCGACCAGTATCTCACGGCCGTACAGCAGGCGCAGCGCTATCAGATGCTGCTGATCCTGCCCGGCAATGGCGCCGCTTCTGCGTCCGTCTGGGCGATGGCAAGCGGCTGCACGCTGCTGATGGAGGCCACGCAGACGGCGGTCACGTGGACGACCAGCCTCGCCCGCCCGTGGGAGCACTTCATTCCGGTCGATCTCGCGAACGTATCAGACATCATCCGGGGGGCGCGCTTCTGCGTCGACCACAGCGAGGAGTGCGAGCACATCGCCATGAGCGCGCGCCGCCTCCTCGTCGCCGCCTACTGGCCCGCCGGCACTGCGGAGTACGCGGCAGAGCTCGCGGCCCTGCCTGCGGCTAGCCGCACGCGGAAGGCGGTGAGCCTCGTGCAAGCAACGCATCAGCCGCATCAAGCGAACGGTGCTCGAGAAGCTCGCGACCCACGCGGAGGCGAACCCGCAGTGCGCGCCGCGACCCGAGCTGTACGTGCCGACCATCGGGGGAGTGGCGAACGAAGTCAAAGGTGCGACTGAGCTGGATTTGTTGGGCGCAGGGCAGGTCCAGCATCGCGCTGCTACGTCAGATGATCCTGGCACTGAGGCGCAGCAGGTCGAGCCGCTTGTGATCGGTGCTGGCTGGGGCTCGACCGCGACGAGAGCGCTCGCGACGGCCATGAAACAATTTGGGCTCACAACCGGCCACTGCTCTCATTACTACAATGCATCGGCCGGCGTGAACTGCCCCCTTTCCTTCTGCTCCGAGATGCACAATCTGCTGCAGGGCCGGCTATGCAAATACCTCGCACAGGAGACAAAGGACCCGGCGCTCTTCCGGGTCTTCGACGGGCTGGATGCCGTCTTCGACACGCCCGTGCCCAACTTTTTCCCGTACCTTTGGCGAGCGTATGGACCAACTGCGCGCGTCGTCCTCACTGTTCGTCCAGCCGCCGCCTGGTTCGCCTCTCGCTCACGCCACCACAGGGGGTCGTATGAGCAATCGGTGGCCGTGAACGATACGAGTTTGCGGGCAGCGGATCCGCCCGACGTTTGGCAAGGGGGGGTGGACAGGGACGTACCGCTCTGGGAGCTTCTGAACCCCGCGTGTGATGCTTCCGCCAAGGCTCGGCAGAAGGAGCTCAACTTGCTCAGGAGCGGCGGCGGCGCCGACTCCGATACGGTCCGGCTTGCATTTGAGGCGCACAATGCGCTCGTGCGCTCCCTCGTGCCCGCCTCGCGCCTGCTCGAGATCGACATCACCGCGCTCTCCGCCAACGAGTCCTGGTCGCGCCTCTCCAGGTTTCTGCGTCGCCCGGTCCCTCGCGACGCATGCCTCGCCGCGGGCTGCCGGTTCCCCGCGCTCATCAAGGGTGCCGGGACGCCACTACGGATAGCAGGCAATTCGCTCGTCACTACTGGTACTGCGGCGGACGACGAGCGGTGTCGATTATCACGCCAGGCAGGGACGTTAGGAGCCTCCCTCCAAGAGCCGATGTGATGGTATCTATCTCGAGATGATACTTGAGCGTGATGAAAATCGGGTACCGGAAAAAGATACCCAGCGGGTCTCGGCAGATACCTTTATGGGGCGGCGCCCCAAGCAAGTATCTAAAAAGAACGGGGTGGCTGCCAGACCATGGTCAACTGATGCAGTATGACGTGCAGGACTCCACTTCCACTAGCTCATACACACATGGCTCAGCCACTGGCATGGTTAGGTGGCAGCCTCTTTGTCGCATATGCACGCGCCTCCATGCCACGCGTGCTTGTGCCGAGAGGGCCGCGGAGGCCACCTCGGCACGCGTGGCATCGACTGGTACGACCGAATCTGGCAGCTCCTGCGGCAGCCAGCTTGTTAGCTATCATAGCTGAGCCGTCTGTGGCCGCGGGAGCCGCGGGGAAGGCCCCAGGGGATAGTTATTACGTGCGAAATGCGAAAAGTGAACGTTCTCGTCCGAACTTGAACCGAACTGCGACTAGGATCGACCTTTCGCACATTTGCCGTCGGAAGGGCCTGATCTCGCGCGTTTGACACCGCTCAAAAAATTCGCTGCGTTAGCGCAATTTCGCGCAAGGCGCATTTACTCTGCAAGGCCGCCCTGCTCCCTGGCGCGATCCTCTGGAAGGCGGCGAACGCGCTCGCTGCAGAACAAGCTGACGCGGGCCCAGTACCACCTCGATGAGGTGACTTGGACCACCAAGAGCTGGCTGGGGCTGCAGAAGCAGCGCATCTCAGTCGTTCTTCACGCGATCGCAGAGCAGATTGTGAATGAGCTTGCCTGCGGCGAGGGCGGTCGAGTGCACGGAGCTAAGTGCCTCGCCGTCCTCGCGTGAGTCGCTTAGGCGGCTCCCGTGGTGTACCTGTGTTAGTGCCAGTGCGCGCTAGTCCCGTGCCCAGTGTTGTGCGCGGGATTTTGTAAAATTCTTTTTCGCCGTTATCGGGTTCCTTTTCGCGCGCTCCAGTGTTGCGCTCAGGACATGTCCCTCGGCGAGCTGATCTACTTTCCGGTCCAGGCCAAGGGCCTGCAGCTCGCGATTCTGGCCGAGGCGAGCGGGCTCGAGTGGACCGGCTTCACGGTCGACAAGTCGCCTGCAGGGCCAAAGAGCTGGCCCGCGATCAAGGCGTCGGGCGCTTCGCCGTTTGGGCAGCTCCCTATGCTGCGCACGCCAGGCGGGCGCGTGGTCGGCCAGAGCGTCGCGATCGCGAACTACATCGCGCACCGCGCCTCGATGCACGGCGCGGGCGACGACGACTTTGCGCTCTCGCAGATGTGCCTGGCGGAGGGCGAGGACCTCTACTCGCTCCTCCTCGGCGCGGAGCTGGCCCGCTGGAAGCCGCGCGAGGTGCGCGCTGCCAAGGCGGCGGCGGTTCGCGGCCTCATCGCCACGACGGTGCCGGACCGCCCGAGATCACCCGAGATTGCCGGAGATTCTCCGAGACGGCTCCTTGCCACACTGGCGCTGCGACGCGGGTGCGGACAGAGGTCGGAACCGGCCGCGTTCACGCCCGCTTCTGCACAGGTGCCAGACCACCTCGCAAAGCTGGAGGCGCTGTGCGCGGCGCCGCTGGGCTTCACCTCGACCGGCAATATAATATAATATAATATAATATGATATAATATAATATAATATAATAGGCGCCGCTGGGCTTCACCTCGACCGGTCAGACGGCGGGCGAGCTGTACCTGTCTGGCATGCTAGAAGTTCACAACCAGAGCCGGACGCACACGCACGATTCACACGGCAGACAAGGCGCAGACGACGGCTTCCTTAGAAGCCGTCGTCCTCGCCAACCCAGCTCTCCCATATCTCCCCACATCTCGGGCCCCTCGGGCCCCTAGTAGCGGAGCACAGACCCACATCTCCCCAGATCTCCCCACATCTCCCCACATCTCGGGCCCCTCGGGCCCCTAGGAGCGGAGCACAGACCCACATCTCCCCAGATCTCCCCACATCTCCCCACATCTCGGGCCCCTCGGGCCCCTAGGAGCGGAGCACAGACCCACATCTCCCCAGATCTCCCCACATCTCCCCACATCGGCCCCTCGGGCCCCTAGTAGCGGAGCACAGACCCACATCTCCCCAGATCTCCCCACATCTCCCCACATCTCGGGCCCCTCGGGCCCCTAGTAGCGGAGCACAGACCCACATCTCCCCAGATCTCCCCACATCTCCCCACATCTCGGGCC
>NW_005195497.1:0-1233 GCF_000372725.1 Emiliania huxleyi CCMP1516
ATTGCAGCCGCCGTGTCGGCGGCCGACTGGCGGCGGGGGCGGGTCAGGGAGAGGGGGGGCATGGAGTTGCTGCAGCAATAATAGCGGCCGCGGACAAATGCAACGGCGCGAAGGCGGGAGTTTATAGCTGGTTAAAAACAAGGCAGGAGGTGCACTCTAGAGGGTAGAGGTTGTCCGTTATCTTTCTTTCTTTCTTTCAGAGGCCGTCATCGCATTCGCCTTCCTGGGACCCAGTGCTGACTTCTGACTTTCGTTGCGACACGACAGTCGCGGCCTACCTACTCGATAAAGTCTGTGCATGCATGTTGGTTTTGTCGGTCGGGGACACGATCCCGGCGTGAACACGACTAACTGACGGATCCGCTCCTGACAGTCGCACGCGCCGCAGCTGCGGCGCGTGCGACGGACCGCCCGTCCGGCACCGCTTCCGGGACGCAAGCCGGCGAAGCACCATCAAGCTGCTGTACGGCCCCGGCATCGCCTTCCCAGGCTTAGCTAGACTGAAAGATATTTTGTGCACATGGTCAGTCTCTACAATATACTCTTGCGTGGTGTAGGAACTCGTTCTTGGACGTGAACTCTGGGAGGTCCAGCAGCTCCTTCTCCGGGACGAGAGTGTGCGGCCGGAAGCGTGAGCATGCCTTCCTCTCAGCCGGCTCCACCTCGATCTCCGGGGGCCTGCCTGTCGTTTGTGGAAAAGAATTTAAACATCTTCGCGGGCGTGCAAGCCACAAGGCATGGCGGCAGCGGTGGTGCCGACGATGGTGCCCGTCACCGTCGCCGTGCGGACGCGGCCGCCGTCGTCCTGTTCTGCGCCCGTGTAGGTTCGTACGCGTGGGCGGTTTTTCGAAACAGAGAGTACACGTGTGAAACGCGACATCCCCTGGTGCACTACTCTGCCGGCCCATGATTCCGCCCCTCGATGCTCTTCCCATGCGCTTCCGCGATGGCGAGGGCCACCTCGTACGCCTCGAGCGTGACGCTTATGCCCATCCCACCCGCGAGCGCCTCGAGCGCCTCGTACATTTCGCGCATGCGCCACGCGAGCACCAGGCGGCGCGGGCGGCGCGAGGGCCCCGCCGCGTGGCATGGGTACTGGACGGCGCGCAGCAAGGTGTCCTCGCACTCCTCGAGCGTCGGGCGATCGCTCCCGTGGTGCACGCCCGAGCCGACGAGCAGGTCGGCGTACGGATGCGGCGCGGGCGTCGCGTCGACGATGCTGATGGCCCACAT
>NW_005195496.1:0-1233 GCF_000372725.1 Emiliania huxleyi CCMP1516
TGAGCGGCCGCACCGCGCGGGAGCTCGCGTTCGTCCTATTGTGAGTCGCTTTGCGTGTCCTGGCCGTCGTTTTCGTCGTCTTGCCTGGTACATCACCGTCTTCTGCACGAGCTTCCGAGTGATGCTGATACTCTCCTTGCGGCCCCGCTCTTCCGCCGCCGACACGTGACGCTCCGAGACTTGCGCCCCGTGCTCCGTCGCGCGCGCGTGCAGCCGTGCCAGCGACAGCAGGCCGAGAAACGCCGCTCCGCGCAGCGCGCTGTACTGCAGCCAGGTGGGGGCGGTGAGGAGCGCACCGACCATCGGCCCCGGCACGTCCAGCCAGGCACGGGCGCACAGCACGTCCAAGCGGCCATCCTCGTCGTAAGGAGGCGTGACGCAGTACTCGAGCAAATCCGGGTCGATCCCGAGGTCCGGACGCTTGGCGACGCACACTCCCAGGTAGGAGCGGCGCAGCACCGCGACCACGTTGACAAAGGGAAACAGCGCGCCACGCTTGCCGAGACCGAGTATCGTCGAGCAAACCTCGCGGCACGTGAGCTCCTCGCAAATGCGGTGCACGGCTTCGAGCGGCAGATCGCCGATGCTAAAACCGCGCTGCTGGGCGTGCGTGTGAGCGCGAGTAACGCGCGACATGAAGACCGATGCTTCTCTCTCGGCACGACTGGCGCGCGCAAGAAAAAGAATTTCAAAGGGCCCTCCTTGGGTTGTCTGTTTTTCTTTCTTTCTTTTAGCAGACTGGCACGGACTAGCACCACAAAGCGACTCGCCGCTTTCCTCCCACTGTGAATTTGCGTGAGCTCTGTGTCCTGATTTGCCAACAACAAACCTAAAGCACCTCAAAAGGCACAGCGAGAAAAAGAAGGAAACACTCGTGCGTTCTCCGTTCTAGAGTGCCCCCCCGCGTCGCGAAGGGGACGGACGATCAGTCGCCCCGTGAGTCGCCATGTCAGGTCGGAGCGACTCCGTCACCGCCGGGGTCTGCACGATCTGCAACTCCAACTCTTACCCTCCCATTCACGGTGGCTGCGGCTGCGGTCCCGCCCAAGGCCTCGCGCACCTGGAGTGCCGGATCAACGAGGCTGCGCATCTGCAGGCGCCTCTCCACTGACCAGCGTCGTCTCTGTATCACCCACCTCCACCCTCTCCGCCCGTGCTCACAAACCACACCCCTGCACAGACGGCGATTGAGGGCAACTGGAGGGTGTGGTGGGAGTGTGGGAAATGCCGGCA
>NW_005195495.1:0-1233 GCF_000372725.1 Emiliania huxleyi CCMP1516
CAGGGGATAAGTATCTTAGAAAAACGCTCCAAAATGAGTGTAAAATCAAGGGCCGGGAGGCCCCTGAACCGCGAGTTTCCGGGGGGTCTTGGGCCATGACCCCCCCCCAACATGTGGGGGAGGCACTGGGGGGGTCGGGCCCCCCCCCCCTAGAATATGGTAAAGGTGCTGGGGGGGGTCGGACCCCCCCCCCCCCCCTAGCATGTGGTGTGCAGAGAAGGGCGCCCCCCTCCCTGGAAGCGATGTCCGCCTGCTCTTACTTTACGGCCCTTTCCCTGCGAACGCGCACCCCCCACCCAGGGCTAGGGCTCTCTAGTAGAGGGTGCGCAGAGTCCTAATCTAAAATCTGAGGATTCAGGATTCAGGCATCGCTTCAGTGGGGCCAAAGTGAGTTTATGGATGTGTGAGAACGGTATACGCATAGTCTGAGGGTATCCTAAAAGTTCGGCCGATTTTGGGTCAAAACGCTAAAAGCACGGCTAGCCGTAGATTTGGGGCAAAACGACAAAAGTGGGCCCGCCCGGGGCAAAATGGTAAAAGTCGCGCCGCCGCAGGCGCGCGAAAATTTTGGACATTCTACTCTCCGGCGAATGCCACTAGCCCCCCCAAGCCGGCAGATGGTACCTCGGCAGCTGCAACCAAGCCAGCGGGTGAAGTGTTGTGGGAGGATGCGTCCTTATGTGTCACAAACTTGTAGCGCTACATGTTTGGACACACACCGGCGGGCGCTTTCGAGGGGCGAGCGGCAGCATTTTTTTAGCCATAGTGTGCGGGAACTACTTTGCCGTTGCGGGACGATAGGGATAGCTAGTACTTGCTGCACCCGCGGCGCGCAGCGCCGAAGAAATTTTTGAAACATGCTAAAAGTTGGGCGCTCCGAGACGACCAAAGTGGTAAAAGTCGCACTCTCCCCTGACCCGATCAAAAGCGTAAAAGCACCCGAGGCTCCAGAAACCTAACCCTCAGACTATGGGTATACGGGACACGAGGAGTCACGCGGACCGACTCGTCGGTGACTCTGCTGCACGCCGTTTCAGAATTTTTCTCAGCGTGAGCGAGACGTGGAAGAGTGCCACCGTCGGGTAGGACGGGTCGGCCCGGAGCATCACCATCAGAGTAGCCGTCGTGGTCGCGGCGAGCAGCGCCGGCCACTCCGGCGCCGCGTCGGCAACATGGGAGCATGTCCACCGCCACTTCGCGGTCGCAGCGCTGTTGTCGCCCGAAACGCCGCAT
>NW_005195494.1:0-1233 GCF_000372725.1 Emiliania huxleyi CCMP1516
CGGAAGCGGGCGGCCCACCCTCTATCCCAGTCCGGGGGGGGGGGAGGCGAGGGGTGCGGTCGCACGGTGACGAGGTAGGTTGCGATTGCCGTGATTGGCCGCATCGGCGTGGCTGGGAAGTCGAACATGGGCTGGTAGTGGTTGGGGAACTGGGAGGCGTGCTGCAGCATCAGGCGCGCGAAGGGGAGGAACTCGCCGCGCGCCCACGAGTGCGCGATCACGGCGCACATCGCCGACGCGAAGCCGGCGTTGAGCAGGCCGTGCGACAGCTCTGGCGACGGTGCGGGCATGTTTGCGAGCGTGTTGTCGGAGAGGACGCGCGGCATGTAGGAGCGGCGCGAGGTCTCGGCGAGGAGGTCCTTCTCGCTCTTCTCGGCGCCGACCGGGTACGCGTCCTGGAGGCGGGGCGCGATGCGTGAGCCGCGTGCAGCCGGGAGAGAGGGGGAGAGGGGCGGGGGGAGGGGGGGAGGGGGGAAGGGGGGGGGGGGGGGGAATCCCAGGGGGTGGAGGAAAGGGGTGGAGGGAGTGCGGCGGCGAGAGGAGAGGGGAGAGAGGGGAGGGAGGCGGGCGGGGTGGCGTTGCTCGCGGGCGGTGCGCCTGCTGCGAGCCCGAGGTGCGCGGCTCGTCCTCGCGCTTGCGCCGCACGAAAACCTGCGGCGGCCAGACGTGGTGCGCGATGGCATAGATGCCGAGGGAGAGGAGGAGCCAGACGGGCGGGTAGACGAAGGCGAAGACGAGGTACCCCGACAGCAGGATCGTGAACGTGTAGCACAGCGGCTCGGTGAAGAGGTCGCCGCGCGCGCCGTCGGTCGAAGAGTACGGCGTCACGTAGTACCCGACCAGCCGGACGGCGGTGCCGCCGTTTGCGAGGATCCAGAGGTTCGGCAGCAGGCGGTGGTCGAGGTAGAGCACCTTGAACGCCTCCAGCGCGCGCAGCACGCCGTACAGCCCAAACACGGGGATGATCAGGTGCCTGATGCCCACGCGCGGCGTGAGCAGCGCGCCAGTCGGCACGTTGATGAAGAGCGCCACCGCCGCCGCCGACCGCGCCCAGAGCGGGTTGTCTCGGTAGAGGATGGCGCCCAGCCCGAGGCACAGCTCCACGAAGGAGAAGAAGCCGTGCACCGCCACCACCGTCGGTGTGTGCGTCCACGGCTGTGTCGCAGACCACGTCGAGGCGGTCATCTTGCGGTGCGCGCGGCTGACGACGGTCCTCTCGACGAGGTACGTCTT
>NW_005195493.1:0-1233 GCF_000372725.1 Emiliania huxleyi CCMP1516
AACGTCGACGTCTCTCCGGATCGCGAGCAGCGCGTACGCGGCCTTGCCCGCATACGCGGCGCTGCCCGCACTGAGGGCGAGCAGCAACGCGCGCCACGGAGAGCAGAGCGCGGCGCGCAGCTGCCCGAAGCCGCAGACAAGCACGCGCCACGCGCCGAGCAGGACGAGCGCGCCGAAGCAGCCCACGGCGGCGGGAAACGGGTTCGACCACCCGAGCAGCAGCAGCAGCGACGCGGCGGCGGTGGCGGTGACGCCAACGCGCAGGATGGCCGGCGGAGACTCGTTGATGAACGCCGCGACGCCGAGGACGGCGCAGAGTCGCGCGGCGAGAGGGGGTCGAAGGCGGGAGGGTGGGTTCGGGTACCGTGGGGTAGGGGAGGGGGTTTTAGGCGGGAGGGTGCGTCACCGCCCACTCGAGCCCGACGCAGTTGAGGCAGGCCTGCCGCCAGTCAAAGAGGGTTGGGGTTAGGGTTAGGGTTAGGGTTAGGGTTAGGGTTAGGGTTAGGGTTAGGGTTAGCAGTTGAAGCAGGCCTGCTGCCAGTCGAAGAGGCCGAGGGTGGCGCCCTCCCCCTCGGGCCCGCCGCTGGCGCGGGCAAAGAAGAATGCGTTGTCGGCGACGATGTCGTTGTGGCCGTAGGCGAGCAGGTCGCCTGATGAGGAACGATGAATGGTTCATTCTGAGTCTGATTGTCGTTGTGGCCGTAGGCGAGCAGGTCGCCCTCGGCGCAGAGCCCGGAGAGCAGGTCGGGCAAATCTGCGATCAGCTCGAGCTCGAGGCCGACCTATATAACAATAATAATAATAATAATAGTACTAATAATAGTCTGCGATCAGCTCGAGCTCGAGGCCGACCTAATATAATAATAATAATAACAATAATAGTAATAATAATAGTCTGCGATCAGCTCGAGCTCGAGGCCGACCAGCTGCGCGGGCACGTCCCAAGTGCAAAAGGCGGCGTTGAGGGCCCGACCTCCGACCGTCCTCCGGGCGGAGTGGCGCAGCCCTGCCAGCCCGAGCAGCTGCGCGATCGCGGTGCGCGGCAGGTTGACCTCGTCATACCTGGGTTAATTAATGAATTCGTCAGGCAAGGGTGGGGGGGGGAGAGAGGTCCATGGCAGACGTCGGCACCTGGGCAGCGTGGCGGCGCAGCCTCGCGCGTGCGGGCCCCACAGCCGCGCGTTGGAGCGCCCGCCCGCCTGCAGGACAGTTCCGAGAAGGCTCACGCAAGGG
>NW_005195492.1:0-3892 GCF_000372725.1 Emiliania huxleyi CCMP1516
GATGGCCTCCTGCACGTGAGCACGTCCGCTGCGGCTAGAAGCAATGGGCGACAGCACGCAGTGCACATTTTTCGAGGTTTTTATAGCCCTGGGACCAGCGCGACGCGCTGCGCTCGATGCGCGTCTCGGGGCTGCTCGAGCAGCTGCAGGCGAGCACGCGGCGCGTCACAGAGCTCAGTGCGCGGCGCAAGGCGACGCAGCGCAAGCTGTCCGACGTCAACCTCGTCGAGCGCAACCTGGCGGTGTCGCAGCGGCTACTCTCGGAGGAGCGGGCGAAAATCGCTTATCACCTTACTGCGCCCACGCGTGAGCTAAACAGAACTCGAGCTAGATCGCGCTGTCCCCCCCACAGCGCTAAATGTGTGCTGCCGGAGCACAAGGGTCGGCAAAAGAACCCAACGCGTGATGTGAAAAGAGCCCGATGAGTCGCAGTGCTCTGGGCGCCTGGCGTGTGCGAGCACAACCCCAATCGAGCCGAAGGATCTGAACAATGGGTCCAGTCGGTCTCGTCGAGCACGTTCGAGCCCGCCATTTGCATCGAAAATTCATTTCTCAAAGATTTATCGATAAATTGGCAACTTGGGTCAGAACACCTTGAGGACATGTGTGCCTCCACTCACACTACCTCCCAGGCGATGGAGCACGCGCTACAGTCGGCTCCTGAGGCCTTATCCACCCACTGCGGCCAATCTGAATTTTTGGCCCTCCGCAGCCCCGCGATACAGGTGCACTCATGGCCCAATACGATGGCGCTACAATTCATGAGGCACGGGACTCTTCCTGCGACAACCCAGCCCCATAGGAAGCCTGCGACACACATGCCGCCGCCACCTTTGCTGGATTACTCAATGCTGCCCATTCTTCTGGGTCAATGCGACGGGAACGGCTTCCTTTGCCCCCAAAATGTTTCACCGTGGAACGCTACATTTGACCCTACACCTTGGCAGAAAGTCCTTCCCCGGGACCACTCGGACACGCCGAGTGCAGGAGAGGCATTGCACCATGAGACCTTGAGCAGTGGGACAGAGGTAGTGCCCTTCAACAATGGGACATGTGGTATCATCTGGCCACTCCATGGAACCACCGATGCTGCGAAAGCCCTTTGCCTTGATCACTTTCGGCGACGCGGCAAGCGCGATTGGGTCAAATACGAGCTCCATTGGAACTATATGTTCTCAAACAAGAATTGCGCTCGGGTACAGTCCACATGGATGGGAATGATCTGGCCATTTTTTCTTTGCTTTGCTCTCGTTGGGTTCCTTTTCCTTGCGTACTCCCTGCTGACAAGTGCACTGACAATTGGCGACCTGTTTGCTTACCAGACCATGAGCAGCCTTATGATTGTCAAAGCGTGGTACGGATTGCGACACTATGGTGCAAATACCAAGCTACTGATCATCAACCTGGGTATTCAAATCAAGTGGGTCTTTGACTGGTATTTTTGCCTTGCGCCAGCTGCACTTGCGATATGCGGCATCATCCTGCTCGTTGCTTGGGGCTTTGCAATCTACGATTTCGTGCGATCCCTCCTATACTTCGCCAGGTATGCATGCCTCGTCGCCTTTGAGGTCATCACCAGCACTACTGTCAAAACTGTTTGCTTCATTTGGACACCTATTACCACCACCATCTCCTTTGGGTGCCCGTATGCAATCGTTTGCGTCAGCATCTATCGCGACTTCCTTCGGAGGTTTCTCAACTTCGTCAGTCCAGTCGTGAGGGAGCACTATGCCGAGCTAACTCCTTTGTCCGATGTTTGCGAACCGATCGACACTGGCCACCGAAAGCCGTTGCCCTCCTCGCTTTGCCCCCAATGCCTCCATGGACTTGTCGAGTGCTTCCATTGCACCTACCATGGCATGGCAGAAAATCCATGGGTGTGCGGGAACGCCCTTCGACCCACAGCACTTTGCGTTTCCGGAAATTTCCAGGGAAAACAGAGGGTGTTTGGTGCTCCATTCTGGAAACTCGCGAGTTTCCCTGAGTCTGAGAGCTGGTCTGGGGCAAAATCTGAGGCAAAATTGAGGAAATCGACAAAATACCCAGGCGGTCGCAGGGTAATTTCCAGGTATGAGGTATACACGGGTTCTCCGCGAAATTCCCGGCATTTTGTCGATTTGGCCTAAAATTTGGCTGATTTTGGGCCCAAACCAGCCTCAGACTCGGCTCAGAGCCAAAAATTTGACGATTTCCACGCAGTTTTCCTAGAGAGGAAAAGAGAGGAAAAGAGAGGGTGTTGTAAAGGAAAACAGACGGGGTGCGAGAGGCAAACCGGGTTGAGCCCAAGCCTCACGGATATACGCTACGCGTGTGTGTGGCGTGTGGGTCTGTGGTCCCAGTTTTGTTTGGAGTTGCATGTTGTCAGATGAAAGAGAGATTTTTGAAAACCAATAGAAAGCACGACGCGCAGCGTGATTCTCTCGGTTTGAGAGAAACTTCGAACGTTGTCGTCGGTCTGTCACGCTGCCGAATATTTGGAGATCGAAATCACTGGCAGCGGATCCCCAGCGGCCAACCCGCTCGGGCCAGCATGGCTGAGGGACACATTGAAAGAGGACACGCTGTCTGCTGGGGGCATCTGCTGTCGGGCGGCACTACGCCGGCGTGCGTGCCAGTGCCGATCAAGGCTGGCCCTTCGTTCAGAGAGAGGTTTTGCACCACATGCCGAGCGAGAGGAGTGCAGATCAACGCCTCCCACCTGCGGGTGGTTTGCTCAGGCTGCGTGCCGACCAACAAGCACGGAGGCGGGTGCTGGAACGAGGGTCCCGACGCAGATGGCTGGCCGCCGCACAGGGTCGTCAACCAGACCATCAACTGCATCGGTCCGCCGATTGTCATCCTGAAGTTTGCAACGTCGGCTCCGCTCCATCGCCTCGGCGAGTTTCCGCACGGTTCGTGCGGCTGGTACACCTTTCGCATCGGGCGCACCCTCGCGCCGCTGCTGGGCCCGCACGCCCACCCGCCCCCCCTCGCCTTGGCGCCAACGGCGGGCGTGATGCACATGACACCGCCCACCCTGCCGGCCACACTGACCGAGACGGGGCGCACCCTCGACGAGCCGGTCTCCAGCGCCTCCCTCTGGACGCAAGGGCAGCGGATCACTTCTCAGGCCTCCCTGACCTCCACCGAGCCCTCCCACGTCATCGGCATCCCCCTCCACGAAGCGATTCCTGGCGTGTACTTCAGCCCCCAGGTAATCTCGCCAAGGGATGAGCTGCAGCAGCACCGGTCCGCTGCCCTTCACTCCGCCGCCATCGCCGCCGCCGCTGCCACCTCCGCCGCCACCGCCGCCGCCTCCTCTGTCGCGCGATCCTTTGCCGCCGCCTACGATCTGCCCCTCGCCGGCTTGGCGTCCGTGCCGACTGGCTTGGCGTCTTGCGCCACCGCGCCCGCACAACCCGGACACGCCTCAATGGTCGACACCACAAGCCCGACCGATCTGCTCCAGCGTCTTCGCACCGCCGGCGTGCTGACGGCCGGCGAGGTGGCTCGCTCCGAGGCGCGCGTCCAGCAATTGGTCAGCCCTTCAGCCATCCCCGCCCCCGTACCAGCAGTGCCGCTGCACAATCCAAGAGCGGTTGCCGCGGCGCTGGAGACGGCGGGCCGCGCGGTTGCGCCGCCGCCGCCGCCCCCAGAGGGACAAGTGCTCCACGCCCCCTCCGACGCGTGCGCAGCCTCCGGGCTGCTCGGACTCTCCGGGACGCAGCAGCTGGCTCCCACCGCAGGGTGCAGCGGCCACGGAATGTGGGGCGCCAACGGCATCGGGGGGCCTTAAGCAGGGCGGGTTTAAATGCCGCCCCCCGGGCCCGTTCCCCCGGTCGGGGACGTCCCTCCTGCAGGACTTCCAAAGCTGCCCAGTTCGTGGGCGCAAGCCGCGGGGGACCCCCCCCCC
>NW_005195492.1:3992-15220 GCF_000372725.1 Emiliania huxleyi CCMP1516
CGCAAGCTACTCGCCGCGGCGTACGTAGCTTGCGTGGTGACGTGCAGTGCCATGGCCAAACGCGCCCGGACGGGCGACGATCGCATGCCCTCCCTTCAGCTGCTGCACGGTTTCCTCCCTTTCCTCGCGTGCTTCCTCGCGGCCCTGGCTGTCTCGGGCCCCAGCCTCCGGCAACAAGACAGCTCCGCCCCACTGCCGCTTTCGCCGCCGCCGCCGCCGCTCTCTGCGCCGCGCTCGTGGCCGCTGCCGGCGCGTCGGAGCGTGTTCGCGCCGATCCAGGTCTCGCTCGCCCTCGTCGTCGTGTTCGCCGCGTTCGTGGCCGAGCTCACCACCGACCCAACCTTCTTCCTTGGGGCCGCGGGCTTCGTGGTGCTGGTCGTCGCCAACTTGGCTCGGGCCTCGCCTCGCTTTGTCGCGCGTGCGACGACGCTGCTGGCCATTTGCGCCCCGACGCTGCGTGTCGGCGACGCCCTGCTCCGCTCGCCGGCAGACCTGTCGCGTGACCTGGACAGGATGACGGAGGCGAGATTGGCGATTCTCGCACTCGCTACAGCGGTCGGCGCCTCCTTAGGGGCGCTACCGCCCTCTGCCCTCCCTTCCACCCGCAAGCTACTCGCCGCGGGTTACTTTGCTTGCGCGGCTACGTGCGGTGCCGTTGTCTTCCGCGTCCGGACGGGCGACGAGCGCATGCCCTCCTTTCACCTGCTGCATGTCCTCGCCCCCTTCCTCGCGTGCTTCCTCGCGGCCCTGGCTGTCTCGGGCCCCAGCCTCCGGCAACAAGGCAGCTCCGCCCCACTGCCGCTTTCGCCGCCGCCGCCGCCGCTCTCTGCGCCGCGCTCGTGGCGGAGCGTGTTCGCACCGATCCAGGTCTCGCTCGCCCTCGTCGTCGTGTTCGCCGCGTTCGTGGCCGAGCTCACCACCGACCCAACCTTCTTCCTTGGGGCCGCGGGCTTCGTGGTGCTGGTCGTCGCCAACTTGGCTCGGGCCTCGCCTCGCTTTGTCGCGCGTGCGACGACGCTGCTGGTCATTTGCGCCCCGACGCTGCGTGTCGGCGACGCCCTGCTCCGCTCGCCGGCAGACCTGTCGCGTGACCTGGACAGGATGACGGAGGCGAGATTGGCGATTCTCGCACTCGCTACAGCGGTCGGCGCCTCCTTAGGGGCGCTACCGCCCTCTGCCCTCTCTTCCACCCGCAAGCTACTCGCCGCGGGTTACTTTGCTTGCGCGGCTACGTGCGGTGCCGTTGTCTTCCGCGTCCGGACGGGCGACGAGCGCATGCCCTCCTTTCACCTGCTGCATGTCCTCGCCCCCTTCCTCGCGTGCTTCCTCGCGGCTCAGCAAGCAGCAACAGTCTTGCAGAGTCGTGACTAGATAGAGAGATGGAGAGATAGAGCAATCTGACTTTGGCAACTGTCTTGTATGATCTGTCTTGCGGAGGCGGGCGCTAGCTAGGTAGTTGATCGAGGGCGCACCCCGCGCGTCAGTCGGCGCACTAGCAGTACTGAACCAGCCAGCAGTTGTTGAGTTGTCTTTGCGCTGTAGACAGCCATCACCGTCGCCCGTCGCCTAGACGCGCCCCGTGTGCGCATATGCCATATATCGCTCCGTGCCTCCCTGGGTGCACACAGCCTGTGGCGTTTGTGCGTCGTGTCGTGCCGCGTCGGTTGTGCCCGAAAGTAACTTTCTTGTGTACGCTCTCAATGCACAATAGTGTCTCAAATATGTGCACATGTAGCATGCACATGCACATGCACATGTGCATGTGCATGTGCGGGGGAAGGACCGTGAGTTGACGGAAATCGGAGGACGCGACCCACCTCGCCACAGACGGAGGGTCCCGCGCCTCGCCGCTACGTAAGACGGGCACACGCCCCGCACCGTCCGCTGTGTCCCCGTCTTTGTCCGGAGTGAAAAGTCCAACGCGCTCGTCGGTGGCGGCTTCCTCCAACTGCGCCACGCTCGGCGAACCTCGACAGCGCCTTCGGTGGCATGCAGCTCTTTGCGACAGAAGCCTGGAGAGCAGCTTCTCTGCTGCTCACACGCTCTGCACAGTTGGCACAGCCTACTGTGCGGCTTCCACCAGCTGTCACAGCGATGGGATCGCCCTCACTGGCCCTCAGTCACTTGTGCTGCGGCTTGTGTGAGCGACACTGCTCGGCGACTGCCGGCACACTGTGAGACCATGGGTGTGAGGTAAAACCACGCTACCAGCGCTTGGTCACATCGGCCCCGAGGTCAGATCCTTCTACTCTGTTGATGACAATACTTGTCTACTGGCTGGAGCCGAGAAGGAGGGCCTGGCGCACAACCCCTGGTCAACTGAGGGTCCTTCCCCTTTCCTGTGAGCTGTGTTAGTGATAGTGCCCAGTGCGCGCCAGTCCCGTGTCCAGTGTCGTGAGAGAGTGTTTGGTTATAAAATTCTTTCTTCTTTTTCGCACCAGTCGGCCGCAGTCGTCGGGTTGGCTGCTCACTAGACACTACTACAATTCCGTCTCCCGCGTCTGCTTACAAGAGCAAGAGAAGGCAAGCCCCGGGTACTCTTTATTAATTACCCCCCCCCACCCGTTACGTGTTTGTTAGCTTCTTCCTCGAGGGGCCGGTCAGGTTTTTGCAGAATTTCATCATGAGTGCCGGCCAAGCAAAAATAAACTACACAAGCAGTGCCGAGATCTATCTCTAGGCACGTCGGGGGCGCCGGGCGCAGCAGGTGCACGCCTTCTGCTGGTTCTGCATCCACAGCTGGCGCATCACTCCGTTGCTCGAAGTTTCTTCTCTGTGCGAGGGAGTTTTGTTGTAAAATTCTTCTCTGCCACGCTGCACACTGGTGTACCTGTTAGTGCCTGTTAGTGCCAGTGCGCGCCAGTCTCGTGCCTAAAGAAAGAAAACAGACGATCCAAACGAGGGATGGTGGAGGACGACAGGGTCCCCACCTGCACGAGCAGGATTTTGGAAGGACGATCAGGGGCACAGCCACAGGGGGTTCTCCTGCTGCTGACAAGGGACACGACAGGCTCGCAGCACGGTGCTCGGTGGACTCCCAACTCCACTGGCCGTCTCATCTCAGTCTTCTGTTGTCTCCAGCTTCTCGCGCTGGCAGTCTCTCACTACCACAGGCACACTGACAGGGGCGGCCGAGGACTCGCTGCTAATTCTTCCATGTTTTCTGCGCCGAACGTCCTGAGCCCTGGCCTCGACACCTCGACACCAAACCTCGACACCGACTCGACACCTCGACAACCCATGCCAACTCGACAAACTCGACACCCCTCGACACCCCTCGACACCCCTCGACACCATCTAGGCTGAAACCATGCTCGTCCGTGTCAAGGTGCCAAACTCGACACCTCGACACCCCTCGACACCCCTCGACACCCCTCGACACCGCTCGACACCGCTCGACACCGCTCGACACCGCTCGACACCGCTCGACACCGCTCGACACCGCTCGACACCTCTGATGATCCTAACACAGCAGAGACATAGACCCATTGGAGCCACAGAGTTATAAATCAGGGTTGCAGCAGCAATCAAACTTGGCTGGCAGTACTTTCATCCCTCAGTTGCAGCCTCTGAGATGAAGCGCTAACGTTTTTTCGGCCGAGCGACCGACGGTGCGATCGCGCTATACGATCGGATGGCGTTTCTTGCTCTGTACTCTGCATGTGCTGCGAGTCACGGATATACGCGTGTGTGTGGCGTGTGACTGTCTGCGGTCCCAGTTTTGTTTGGAGTTGCATGTTGTCAGATGAAGATTTTTGAAGACCAGAAAGCAGCAAAGCACGACGCGCAGAGTGATTCCTGCGCGAGCGCGGGTGGCCCCCTCCCCGCCCTTGGGCTTGGCCGCCGGGCGGACGACCGGACCGCGGCTTGGCGCGGCGAGCGAGGCCGACCACGGGGATGGGGGCCGGTGAGGATGGATAGCGTTCGTGTTGTTGGGCTCATGAACGGGAGGGCGGCACCCCCCGGTGGCGCTCCGGCCGGTGTGCGCTTGGGCACGTGGAGTTGGATTCGGGTACTTTGCTGGTATGGTATCTGTGAATAAGTGGAGTATTTACTTTCACACCCCTTGGGGTGTTCACGACCACTTGCGGTCATTACGCACTTGTGCGTTCACGCCCCTTGCGGCGATCGTTTCACAGTCTCATCAACCGTTCAAGGAAAACAAAATACGCGAAACCCCCACCCCCCCAATTCTCCGACGTAGCCAGCCCTCTTGTGGCTTCGACGCACACGCTACTTCAGCCACAGAGTCCTGGACATGTCTATCAGAACTTCCTTGGGGGTGGGAGTCGCTAAACATATTCCCCGGGGCGGTCACCGCTGCCGCCCCCGGGGCGGTCGCCGCTGCCGCCCCCACAGGGCGATTTCAGCAAGTTTCATTATGAGTCGCCAGTTCGAACTACGAGTTGTCGATTCGACTCTCGGGGCCGCAGCCGTTGCTGCCCCCGCCCCCCCTCGGGTTCGTCAAGCGCCCGCCGTTTAAGTTTCGGGCGCTCATGCCTAAGTGAGGGTGTGAACGGGACTACGCCCCTCCCTGAGAACGAGCAGGATTCTCGAGGCGGGTTGAGAAAACTTCGAAAGTTGTCGTCGGTGTGTGTCACGCTCGCGAATATTTGGAATCGAAGGGGAAACGCTGTTTTTCGACCCCCCCGACGGCCAGCATGGCTGAGGGACACATTGAAAGAGGACACGCTGTCTGCTGGGGGCATCTGCTGTCGGGCGGCACTACGCCGGCGTGCGTGCCAGTGCCGATCAAGGCTGGCCCTTCGTTCAGAGAGAGGTTTTGCACCACATGCCGAGCGAGAGGAGTGCAGATCAACGCCTCCCGCCTGCGGGTGGTTTGCTCAGGCTGCGTGCCGACCAACAAGCACGGAGGCGGGTGCTGGAACGAGGGCCCCGACGCAGACGGCTGGCCGCCGCACAGGGTCGTCAACCAGACCATCAACTGCATCGGTCCGCCGATTGTCATCCTGAAGTTTGCAACGTCGGCTCCGCTCCATCGCCTCGGCGAGTTTCCGCACGGTTCGTGCGGCTGGTACACCTTTCGCATCGGGCGCACCCTCGCGCCGCTGCTGGGCCCGCGCGCCCACCCGCCCCCCCTCGCCTTGGCGCCAACGGCGGGCGTGATGCACATGACACCGCCCACCCTGCCGGCCACACCGACCGAGACGGGGCGCACCCTCGACGAGCCGGTCTCCAGCGCCTCCCTCTGGACGCAAGGGCAGCGGATCACTTCTCAGGCCTCCCTGACCTCCACCGAGCCCTCCCACGTCATCGGCATCCCCCTCCACGAAGCGATTCCTGGCGTGTTCTTCAGCCCCCAGGTAATCTCGCCAAGGGATGAGCTGCAGCAGCACCGGTCCGCTGCCCTTCACTCCGCCGCCATCGCCGCCGCCGCTGCCACCTCCGCCGCCGCCGCCGCCGCCTCTGTCGCGCGATCCTTTGCCGCCGCCTACGATCTGCCCCTCGCCGGCTTGGCGTCCGTGCCGACTGGCTTGGCGTCTTGCGCCACCGCGCCCGCACAACCCGGACACGCCTCAATGGTCGACACCACAAGCCCGACCGATCTGCTCCAGCGTCGGCTGACGGCCGGCGACGTGGCTCGCTCCGAGGCGCGCGTCCAGCAATTGGTCAGCCCTTCAGCCATCCCCGCCCCCGTACCAGCAGTGCCGCTGCACAATCCAAGAGCGGTTGCCGCAGCGCTGGAGACGGCGGGCCGCGCGGTTGCGCCGCCGCCGCCGCCCCCAGAGGGACAAGTGCTCCACGCCCCCTCCGACGCGTGCGCGGCCTCCGCGCTGCTCGACCTCTCCGGGGGCGCAGCAGCTGGCATCGCACCGCAGGGTGCAGCGGCCACGGGAGTGTGGCGCGCCAACGGCATCGGGGTGCCTTGGCAAGGCGTGGTTAACATGCCGCCGCCGGTGCCGTTGCCGCCGGTCGGCGGCGTCCCGCCTGCAGGAGCTCCGACCGCTGTCCAAGTCCGTGGCGGCATGCCGGCGGGGACGCCGCCGCCATCGCCCCCGGAGGAGGCCGGGAGATGGGCCACAGGGCCGGGAGGCGCTGTCTCCACACACAGCGCTTCGCGTTTGGACGTGATGCAGAGCAAGCCGGTCCAGCTCTCGCTCACGCTCGTGTTGGTGCGTGCGCCGCTTTCCCGGCCGAGAGCTCTATTGCTCGGAACCGCGGCTCTGAACCTTCTCGGAATTTTCCTGTAGGTGTTCGCCGCGTTCGTGGCCGAGCTCTACACAGACCCTGCCTTCCTCTTTCTGGTCGCAGGCTTCGCGGTGCTGGCCGTCGCGAACTTGGCTCGGGCCTCGCCTCGCTTTGTGGCGAGCGTGACGATGATGATTGTCGTTTGTGGCCCGACTCTGCGGCTTATCCAAGCCCTGGTCTGCTCGCCGGCAGAGCTGGCCCGTGACGTGGACAGGTTGGCAGAAGGAAGGCTAGGTTTCCTCACGCTCTGTGCAGCGGGCGGCGCGTCCTTTGGCGCGCAGCCGCCCTCCGCCCTTCCTTCCACCCGCAAGCTACACGCCGCGGCGTACGTAGCTTGCGTGGTGACGTGCAGTGCCATGGCCAAACGCGCCCGGACGGGCGACGATCGCATGCCCTCCCTTCAGCTGCTGCACGGTTTCCTCCCTTTCCTCGCGTGCTTCCTCGCGGCCCTGGCTGTCTCGGGCCCCAGCCTCCGGCAACAAGACAGCTCCGCCCCACTGCCGCTTTCGCCGCCGCCGCCGCCGCTCTCTGCGCCGCGCTCGTGGCCGCTGCCGGCGCGTCGGAGCGTGTTCGCACCGATCCAGGTCTCGCTCGCCCTCGTCGTCGTGTTCGCCGCGTTCGTGGCCGAGCTCACCACCGACCCAACCTTCTTCCTTGGGGCCGCGGGCTTCGTGGTGCTGGTCATCGTCAACTTGGCTCGGGCCTCGCCTCGCTTTGTCGCGCGTGCGACGACGCTGCTGGCCATTTGCGTCCCGACGCTGCGTGTCGGCGACGCCCTGCTCCGCTCGCCGGCAGACCTGTCGCGTGACCTGGACAGGATGACGGAGGCGAGATTGGCGATTCTCGCACTCGCTACAGCGGTCGGCGCCTCCTTAGGGGCGCTACCGCCCTCTGCCCTCCCTTCCACCCGCAAGCTACTCGTCGCGGGTTACTTTGCTTGCGCGGCTACGTGCGGTGCCGTTGTCTTCCGCGTCCGGACGGGCGACGAGCGCATGCCCTCCTTTCACCTGCTGCATGTCCTCGCCCCCTTCCTCGCGTGCTTCCTCGCGGCTCAGCAAGCAGCAACAGTCTTGCAGAGTCGTGACTAGATAGAGAGATGGAGAGATAGAGCAATCTGACTCTGGCAACTGTCTTGTATGATCTGTCTTGCGGAGGCGGGCGCTAGCTAGGTAGTTGATCGAGGGCGCACCCCGCGCGTCAGTCGGCGCACTAGCAGTACTGAACCAGCCAGCAGTTGTTGAGTTGTCTTTGCGCTGTAGACAGCCATCACCGTCGCCCGTCGCCTAGACGCGCCCCGTGTGCGCATATGCCATATTTCTCTCCGTGCCTCCCTGGTGCACAGCCTGTGGCGTTTGTGCGTCGTGTCGTGCCGCGTCGGTTGTGCCCGAAAGTAACTTTCTTGTGTACGCTCTCAATGCACAATAGTGTCTCAAATATGTGCACATGTGCATGCACATGCACATGCACATGTGCATGTGCATGTGCGGGGGAAGGACCGTGAGTTGACGGAAATCGGAGGACGCGACCCACCTCGCCACAGACGGAGGGTCCCCCGCGCCTCGCCGCTACGTAAGACGGGCACACGCCCCGCACCGTCCGCTGTGTCCCCGTCTTTGTCCGGAGTGAAAAGTCCAACGCGCTCGTCGGTGGCGGCTTCCTCCAACCTGCGCCACGCTCGCGGCGAACCTCGACAGCGCCTTCGGTGGCATGCAGCTCTTTGCGACAGAAGCCTGGAGAGCAGCTTCTCTGCTGCTCACACGCTCTGCACAGTTGGCACAGCCTACTGTGCGGCTTCCACCAGCTGTCACAGCGATGGGCTCGCCCTCACTGGCCCTCAGTCACTTGTGCTGCGGCTTGTGTGAGCGACACTGCTCGGCGACTGCCGGCACACTGTGAGACCATGTGGTGTGAGGTAAAACCACGCTACCAGCGCTTGGTCACATCGGCCCCGAGGTCAGATCCTTCTACTCTGTTGATGACAATACTTGTCTACTGGCTGGAGCCGAGCAGGAGGGCCTGGCGCACAACCCCTGGTCAACTGAGGGTCCTTCCCCTTTACCTGTGAGCTGTGTTAGTGGATAGTGCCCAGTGCGCGCCAGTCCCGTGTCCAGTGTCGTGAGAGTGTGTTTGTTTGGTTATAAAATTCTTTCTTCTTTTTCGTACCAGTCGGCCGCAGTCGTCGGGTTGGCTGCTCACTAGACACTACTACAATTCCGTCTCCCGCGTCTGCTTACAAGAGCAAGAGAAGGCAAGCCCAGGGTACTCTTTATTAATTACCCCCCCACCCGTTACGTGTTTGTTAGCTTCTTCCTCGGGCTGTTCCATCTCCTCATCTCTTTCGACTTTCCGGCCTAGGCGGGGCGGTGGGCGTGCGGGCGGTGTGTGTGTGTGTGTGTGTGTGTGTGTGTGTGTGTGTGTGTGTGTGTGTGTGTGTGTGTGTGTGTGTGTGTGTGTGTGTGTGTGTGTGTGTGTTGTGTGTGTGTGTGTGTGTGTGTGTGTGTGTGTGTGGTGACTGCGACAAGGGAGGCGTCCTTTTTTATATAGGAAGGTGAAGATGAGCCCGCTGAGTGAGGCGCAGTGCTCTTGGAAAGGCGGTTAGTGGTGCACTAACCCCGAGAAAGAAACGCTTCGGGTCACTCCTCATCGCAAACCCTGTCAGCAGTCCTCCTCCGGGAATGTACGTAGGAGCCACATACAACGAAGAACAGTCAGGCTCGGACTGGACACCAGCGCGGTATAACAGAGATATCTCTCTTTGGTGTATCCAATCAATGGAACAAAAGCGGAAAAAATCCAAGAGAAATCCAAACTGTCGCTCCCCTTTCTCCCGGCCGGGGTGGGGCGCGCGCGGGGGCGGGGGGTGTGCGGCGGGTATGCGGGGCGGGATGTCTGTGGGACCGAGAGAGCGATGTGCTTGTGTCCGCCTTGCGTTTGTTTCATTACATCGAAGGCTAGCTCAGAAAAAACTCCGTCCCGTGGTGAGCAGATTCCCAGATTCTCCAGATTCCCAGATTCTCCACACCAATCCTCGCTACCCAACGCGGCCAAAGGATATCCACCTCGAGAACCTCGAGAATTGAGCTAAAAAACATGTCCGCCTTGCGTTGTTTCATAACATCGAAGGCTAAGCTCACTTGGCACCAGCCAGGCAGTTGATTTGGCCCTGGCACCAGCCTTGGCAGTTGAGTTGGCCTTGGCACCAGCCTTGGCGGGCGGGCACGCGGGACATGCACAGGCGCCAAGGGGCGCAGCGCCGACAATCACGGCGGTGATTGCGGCGCAGGTGGGGGGACGGGAAGTCCGTCGGCGTTGCCGGGGGCCCAAGGAAGCGCGAGGGAAAAATTCCGCCGCTGAGGGCGCTCGTGCGGCAATAGCCGGGTGGAGGGGGGAGCGTGCCGGACGGGGCGTCGTCGCGCCGTCCGACGGTCTGCTGCCCCGCGCAGCAACCGTCGGGCGACGACCCGGGGGCCAAAAACCCGGCGACGACGGCGCTCTGGATGGGGCGTGACCTCCTGCCTCCAACCTCCTTCCTTTTTGAGCAGGTGTGACGCCGCGCGAGCGACGCTCCGAGATCGCCCGAGATAGCGCGGCGCGGCCCCGAGATCGCCCGAGATAGCGCGAGATCGCCCGAGATCGCGCGGCGCGGCCCGAGATCGCCCGAGATCGCGCGGCGCGGCCCGGGGCGGGGTGGGTGGGTTGGGAGCGAGGGGGCGGAAGTGCTCAGTGCGGTAGATGGTCAGCTCGAGGCGCGTGAGCCGGACCTGTGAGCCGGACCACCCCCTCTTGAACCCTGCGTTGTTGAGCCAGGACTCAACATACTCGGGCTGTCGCCGTCCCAAACTGTCACTCCCCTCTCTCCCGGCCGGGGTGGGGCGCGCGCGGGGGCGGCGGGTGTGCGGCGAGTGTGCGGGATGTCTGTGGGCCCGAGAGCGATATGCCATGTCCGCCTTGCGTTGTTTCAAAACATCGAAGGCTAAGCTCAAAAAAAAAACTCACGCGCGTGGCGCAGGCTGCCAGCGTCTGCTCTCCACAGCGCCCCGAGCGCCAAGATGGCGGCGATGACTAGCCTGCACGCGCAAGGCATCCCCCGCAGCGGCAAGATGCTGGTGCGCCGCTCACCCCGGCGGGAGTGCGGGCTCTTGTCCTCTCTGCATGAGCGCACGTGTGCGCGCACCGCCGCCGCCGTCTCTGCCGAGGCGCCCCCTGCCCGCCGCAGGCGCTCATCAACTACCGGATGCGGATCACCATCCAGGACTCGCGGACGTTCGTCGGCAAATTCATGGCCTTTGACAAGTACATGAACCTGATCCTGTCCGACACCGAAGAGTTCCGCAAGGTGACGATCAAGGGGAAGAAGGAGGAGCGGGAGGAGAAGCGGACGCTGGGCCTGGTGCTCGTGCGCGGCGAGACCGTCGTATCCATGTCGGTCGAGGGGCCCCCGCCCCAGGACGACCGGCGCAAACCCGTCGCGGGTGCCGAGGGCGGGCCCGGGGTCGCAAAGGCTGCGGGCCGGGGCATGGCGATTGCGCCGCAGACGGCGCCGGCGGGCCTCGCCGGGCCGGTGCGCGGCATCGGCGGGCCGGCGATGGGCGCGATGCAGCCGCAGACTGCGGCGACCGCGGCGCCGCAGATGTACCCGCGGCCGGCTGGAGCGCCCCCCGGCATGCCGCCGCCCGGCATGCCGCCACCCGGCGCGCGCGGACCCTCCCCCCCCCCCCCCTCCCGTTGCGCTTCGCCGTAGCTCAGACCGGACGCCACCGCTGCGCTCGTAGGCATGGCGCCGCCGGGCATGATGCCCCCCCGCGGGCCGCCGCCCGGCATGCCGCCGATGGGCATGCCTCCGCCGGGCGCGCGCGTCGAGCGTCCTGCCGCCGCAAAAAAGAAAAAACGTCGCGAGACGGAATGCATTGGTTGTAGGCATGCCGCCGCCGGGCATGATGCCGCCGCGGGGCCCTCCGCCTGGGATGCCACCGCGGGGGATGCCACCGCCGGGCATGCCGCCCATGGGCATGCCGCCG
>NW_005195491.1:0-1233 GCF_000372725.1 Emiliania huxleyi CCMP1516
GAACTCGGTGCTTGGACGTGAACTCGGCGAGGGCGCAGTCCTTGCTCGACGAGAGTATGCGGCGGACGCGAGAGCGCCTTCCTCTCGCGCTCCGGGGCGGCGGAGGCGCGCAGCTTCTCGCCCTCGTCGGGCTCGTCCCACGGTCCACTCGATCGGGCCTGCCTGTCGTACCGCCAACCAGGTCAGTACTCCGCCTTCGTTGCCGTCCCACTCCTTCCACGTCGCGGATCTCGCCGTGCTCCTTCTTGAGCCTGTCATGCGCCGCCCGCAGCTCGTCGAAATCGGAGCCCGGCGCCTTGCTCACGTCGAGGTCGCGGAAAGGAGCATGCAGGTGGCGCATGGGCCCGGCGACGAGCGCCCACGTGCCAATCCACGCCGGCTCGCGGATGTCGACGGCGCTAGTGAGGCCCATGCCGCCCATCTTGACGGGAAGGCGCGCCTGCTTGCACGCGCGCTCCCAGCGCGTGCCGGCGGCGCCGACCCGCGCCCCGCCGACGAGCTTGTATAGCGCCGCGTCGATCAGCTCGTCGTGCCTCTCAGCGGCCGGGAGGGTGACCGACGGCGGCATGGCGCGAAGGAAGAAGGTGAGCGTCGTGTTGCTGCAGAAGCGCAGCAGGACCTGCATCACCTGCTGCGCCGTGTGGATCTCCTTCGTGTCGCGCAGCTTGAGGATGCCCTCGAGCGGTTTGAGCGCCCTCTCGACTCTCGCCACGAGCTCCGTCTTCCGCCATTCGTCGTCGCCGAGGTACGCCCCGAGCACCCGGATGCCTCGCAGGGTACCGCCCGCGTACTTGCCGTCGGGAGGCGCCGAGAAAGAAGCTCCACGACACGGACTCGGACTCGCGCCGCCCCATTGAGCACCCGCGCGCTGCAGCTCGGCATGCGGATCGGGCGCCGGGCGGGGAATGGGCCATGCGGCGGAAAAAAAGTAATGTGCGCCAGCGTGTGGTCGCACGGCCGTCTCGCAGCCCACACAGCTACTGCTTTGGCGGGCTCTCTCGAGGCACTCCCTTTGCTGCCACTCACAAAATCGTTGGGTCGCTTCAGTTCACGAAGGTGGGCCGACCCTCCGATTTTATGAGAAGAGAACAAAGGGAGTGCTCTCGAGGAGGCCGCCATTTCTAGCTAAAAAGAAAATGCAAGAGCCTCAGCTCGCGCACAGAGCTGATGCCGCTGGCACCGCGTACTGAAGCGCTCGCGGCGTCCGAGCCGAGGAGCGCGGCATCCGAGCCT
>NW_005195490.1:0-1233 GCF_000372725.1 Emiliania huxleyi CCMP1516
GTGGAGACGGTGGCGGCGGCGACGGCGGCGGCGGGCTGAGCGGCGGGCTTGGCTGAGGCGACGGCGGCAGTGACGGTGGTGAGGACGAGGGTGGCGGACTAGGCGGCGTTGAAGGCGGCGGCGGTGACGTCGGCGACGGTGAAGGTGGCGGCGGCGGTGGATGAGCCGGCGGCGGCGGAGAGGGCGGCGGCGGCGACGGCGGCGCGGTGTCGGCGGCGGCGGCGGAGAGGGTGGGGGCGGCGAGGGTGGTGACAGCGGCGGCGGCACAGAGGGCGGTCGGGCCGACGGCGGCGGTGAGGGCGGTGGCGGCGAGGGCGGCGGCGGAGACGGCGGCGGCGGCGAGGGCGGCGGCGAGGGCGGCGAAGACGGTGGCGGCGGCGAGGGCGGCGGAGAGGGTGGCGGCGGAGAGAGCGGCGGCGGCGGCGAGGGTGGCGGCGGAGACGGTGGCGGTGGTGAAGAAGGTGGCGGGCTGGGCGGCGGCGACCGCGGCGGCGACGGCGGCGGTGACGGCGGTGAGGGCGAGGGTGGCGGACTGGGCGGCGGTGACGGCGGCGGCGGTGACGGCGGCGGCGGTGAAGGCGGCGGCGGCGGTGGAGGAGCCGGCGGCGGCGGCGAGCGCGGAGAGGGCGGCGGCGGCGACGGCGCCTCAGTGATGTCCGCACCTGTGGCGATGGTGGGGGCGAGGGTGGTTGCGGTAAGGCCAGCGTGTCGGCGCGGCGACATTGTGGGTAGCCTGAGATGGCGGCAGTTGCGGGGCCTTTGGCGATAGTGGCGGCGGCGAGCGCCGCCGAGGATGGCGGTGACAGTTCGTGGCGGTGTGGCGACGGCGATGGTGGCGGCGATGATGGTGGTGGCGGCGGCGGCGGTGGCGGTGGCAGCGGCGCCGGCGGCGGCGGCGGCGGCGGCGGCGGCGGCGGCGGCGGCGGCGGTGGCGAGAGTGGCGGTGGCGGCGACGGCAGCAGCGAGGGCGAGGGTGGTAGTGGCGGCAGCAGCGGCAGCGGCTAGGGCGGTGACGACGGCAGTGGCGGCAAGGGAGGGGGCGAGGGTGGTTGCGGCAAGGCCAGCGTGACGGCGCGGCGACAGCGGGCAGGCTGAGATGGCGGCAGTGGCGGGGGCCGCGGCGATAGTGGCGGCGGCGAGCGACGGCGAGGATGGCGGCGACAGTACGTGGCGGTGAGGCGACGGCGGCGGCGGCGCCGGCGGCGGTGGCGAGAGTGGCGGTGGCGGCGACGG
>NW_005195489.1:0-1233 GCF_000372725.1 Emiliania huxleyi CCMP1516
CTGGGGGTGCGCGCGCGCCGTCCTGCAGCGTCGCCGGCCGCAGGCCAAGGTGCTCGGCTCCTCGAGAGCACCGACGGACGACGATCGGCTCCTCAGCAGTGGGACACCGAGCTGGAGGCTCGGCCGGGAGCTCGCGCGGGCACGTGGAGCTTTCCGCTCGGGCCAGCAGGAAACGGGCGCCCCGCACAGCGACGCCCGCCGTAGAGTGCCGAGAGCTCGGCTCGACGCGAGCGCCGAGGAAAAGCGATCGGCTCCGCAGCAGTGGGACGCCGAGCTGGAGGCTCGGGCGGGAGCTCGCGCGAGCACATAGCGAGGTGCGTGCGCGGCGGCGTGACACAGGTGAGCGGGCAGCTGGCGCACATTTCGGCTGTGGGAGCTGCCAGGAGTTTGCTCTCTCCGTTCACACCCCTTTGCAGAATTTCTCCCAGTCCTTAGCCCACCACGCAGCCCCACTCCCCAACTCCCCCGTCCCATTTTCCACCACCAGAGGGAGTGAGGGACGAGCGCCCGAGCTGCGCGGCGCAAGAAGGGAGGGAAGAGAGGGGGGAGGGGGGATGGAGGCGGTGAGTGGGGCGCGGCGGCGAGGGTGAGCAGCGTCGCACCGATCTGGTTGCCGCACTGGCCACCCTGGATGGAGACGATCTCACGCATGGCTGGAGTTGGGGAACGCTGGTGTAACGATTTTCGGCCGACGAAAACGGATTCCGTTGCTGGTCGTTTTGAAACGCTCCGAGATTCACTGTGTATCTCCGTCGTTGGACAGGGATGTTGAAAGGAAGGAAGGGAAAAAGCTTAATCAACCAGCTGGAGTTGATCGTTGCTTCCCTTTCGCGAGGCGGTGCGGACTGCCGGAGGCCTCGGTCTCCCCTCTGCCCGTGCGACTTTCGCTAACTCCCGCGAGCGTAGATCGTCTCTCTTCGGCGCGCTCGAGCACGTTTGGCACCAAGAGGCTTTGATTCTTACGACCCTCACCCGCCAAGGCAGGTGTGCACTCTGCTAGTACTTGTGTGCTCAAACTTGAGCACTTGAGCACTTGATAGGGTCGATTCCGCATGGTACGGGACCCCTCCGATCGTCTCGCCCTCCCTCACTGGTGTGTTCATTGGGGGGGGTCATAACAAACAGGTGCAGGATCGAGGTGCACGCTGCCGAGGCAGTGTCGTCCCCCCTCTCCCCGACGGCGATGGCTCACACCACTACACTGTGAAGAGTTAATAAAAATCTCTCTCTCTA
>NW_005195488.1:0-1233 GCF_000372725.1 Emiliania huxleyi CCMP1516
TTGGTAGTAGCCCCACTTGCCGCGGCGCATGTTGACCTCGCGTCCCATTTGCTTTGGTGTAAATTCCTGCGACGTGGAAACAGGGCGCTTGTTTATGCTGCGATGAGGGCGTTGCCGTAAAGTGCGATGCGTGACCTTGGCGCTGAGCGCGCTGGGAGCCGTACTGGAGGGTGGGAGGTTGGGTGGTGTGCGCGGCAGAACTACGAGGCGACGTCGTGGGTGGGCGGCGACTGCTTGCTTCACCTGGACAGTCAGCCGTGTTTAGCAAAAAGAATTTCCCCCGCGCCTCCCACAACTTTGTCCTATACGAGTTTTGCTTCACCTGGTAGCGTGGTTTTACCTCACACCCATGGTCTGACAGTGTGCCGGCAGTCGCCGAGCAGTGTCGCTCACACAAGCCGCAGCACAACTGACTGAGGGCCAGTGAGGGCGAGCCCATCGCTGTCACAGCTGTGGCAGCCGCACAGTAGGCTGTGTCAGCTGTGCAGAGTGTGTGAGCAGCAGAGGAGCTGCTCTCCAGGCTTCTGTCGCAAAGAGCTGCATGCCACCGAAAGCGCTGTCGAGGTTCGCCGAGCGCGGCGAAATCGGGGGACGCCGTCACCGACGAGCGCGTTGGAGTATTCACTCCGGACAAAGACGGGGACACAGCGGACGGTGCGGGGTGTGTCCCCGTCATAGCGGCGAGGCGCGGGACCGTCTGTGTGGCGAAGTGGGGGTCGCGTCCCCCGATTTTGTTCAACCCAGCATCCACACCCTTTACACGTAACTGCGGTAACAATTAGGGTTGCCTAACGTTAAGAGCTGAACAGTGTTGCTAGTGTTAACAGTAACAACAGAACAACAGTGGGGCCCCCCAACAACAGTAGCTAACGTTAGGCCGACTGAACAACAGTAAGGAAGGCCTGGCAGTGACCCACGACGATCTCTAGTGTCCAGCGGTGCGCGGGTAATACCCCCGAAAGCCGAAAATACCCGGAAAATCCCAGGTATTTTCGGGTTTTACCCGGGTTTTTTGCCATTTTCTGCTTGCTGACCACTGAACAACAGTAACAACAGTAACAAACAGTAACAGCATGGTCTGGGGTGAACACTTGAACAACGTTGAGGATTTCAGCCAACACTAGCGCAACTGTTAGGCCCAAAGTTAACGTTAGGCAACCCTAGTAACAATACCTAGAGCCGTAGGCCTCACCACAATATGAAGACAACAGAGGGGCGCCCGCAGTACACTCT
>NW_005195487.1:0-1233 GCF_000372725.1 Emiliania huxleyi CCMP1516
GCTCGACCCTTTTGCCGCGAGAGGGCGCCGGCCGCGTGTAAGGAGGTGGCTGGCGCCCTGAGGCGGCAATTGGTGGCGTGGGGAGTGCGGAACGCTACTGGCGGCGTGACAGGGCCTCTCTCGGTTGCGTGTGCCGCCCATCGGCACGCGGGTGCGCAGACATCGCGCGACTCTGCCCGCTGGCTGCCTCGACCCTTTTGCCGCGAGAGGGCGCCGGCCGCGTGTTAGAAGTGGCTGGCGGCCTGGCGCCCTGAGGCGGCATTTGGTGGGGTCAGCGTGCGGTGCTGAGTCTTACTCGTCGGCGCTGGGGCCAGATCCCAGCGCAGAACTCTGCAACGCTGGCATACAAACACAAGAAGACTAACCCTAACCCTAACCCTAACCCTAACCCTAACCCTAACCCTAACCCTAGGTCAGCGTGTGGGGCTGAGTCTTAGTCGTCGGCGCTGTGGGGCCAGATCCCAGCGCAGAACTCTGCAACGCTGGCATACAAACACAAGAAGACTAACCCTAACCCTAACCCTAACCCTAACCCTAACCCTAACCCTAACCCTAGGTCAGCGTGTGGGGCTGAGTCTTAGTCGTCGGCGCTGTGGGGCCAGATCCCAGCGCAGAACCCTGCAACGCTGGCATATACAGACACAACCAGACAACCCTGACCCTGACCCTAACCCTAACCCTAACCCTAACCCTCTAACCCTAATAACCCTAACCTAACCCACCCCCCAACTCCACACCGCAAATTTGAAAGATCTTGATGAAAATCAGGCCCGACTGCAAATTTCTTCAAAATTTTCGCAGGCGCTCCGCGCCTGCAGATTTTGAAATAAATTCGACAAAATTGGTACCTGGCCCAAGCGCTGGCGGCCAGCGCCATCTGCATCTCACGCATCAATCAGCCCCTTCACGGCCCGGCCCAACCTCCCTTCGCATCGCCTCCAGAGTGCCTCCAATCAAGTCGCACCTCTCTTCTTCAGCGAATGCAGCGGCAGCACCACGTCAGAGGCCGGGCCGACCGTGGCGGACCTGCATGCCCAGCCATGCCCCCCCCCACTCCCCAGGCGCCAGGGTCCACCCGCGTTGGATCGATCAGCTGACAGCTCCACCAGCTCCCAACACCGCGTGTCGTGTCATGAATGATAGATAGACATAGAAAGCATGAACCATCGAAAGGTCTGGTCTCCAAAAAGAACTCTCGGCGCGTGCCGCGCGCGCCCGCGCCCCCCGCCCCCT
>NW_005195486.1:0-1233 GCF_000372725.1 Emiliania huxleyi CCMP1516
GGGGGGGGGGGGGGGGCATGGCGGGGGAGCGGTGCAGCTGCTGCTCAGAGGGGGGAGAGAGGGCGGTTGCAGCCTGACGCAGGAGCGGACGAGCGGCGCCGGTGGAGGTAAGGTAAGGTAAGGTAAAGGCTAGTGCCATTTCACTCTGACATACGCTAATCTTGAAAACGTCTCCAACGGAGCTCCGTGTTGCTCCCAGCGCCCTCCCCCGCGCTTCCTGCGGCCATGGCCGATGATACTAGTATGGGGGGTCATCTGGCTACCGCGAGAGCGACCCAACTCGTCGACATCGTCCGATGATGGTGCCGCAAAGTCAGCCTTCGGAGGCTATCGTGGGGTCGAGCCGGCAGTAGCCGTGACATGTGGTTCCACCACCCTCGTAGGCTTTGCCTCTGGCCGCCACCGTTCCCAGGCTGCCTAATGGGATGGAAAGGAAGGCTCGGCGAGCGTATAGAAGCGTGCTCGACCTCGTCGTGGCAGCCTGCATGGCAGCGCTGGCAGGCGCGATGAGCGTCGTGCCACCTGACCAGAGACGGGTCGCAGGCGTCGTACCGAGCGCGTCGAGACCGTGTCCTGATGTGCTCTGCACGGGCGAGTCACGTCGGCGTCAAAGGAGCGACGTGTGACCTGTCAGATCTTGATCTCCGATCTCAGCGGCGTCGAGTCGCCTTCGGTGCGCGACAGCTAGCGATGCATCTCGCTCCGTCGTTTTTCGCGCGATGGCCCCCTGAGAAGCTGGCGCCGCACGTGCAGGCGGAGACCCTTGTGTATGAACGGCGAACGATCTTTAAGTGATGGCGCTTCTACGTCACTTTTTTTCTCGAGCTGGCCGTCACAGCATTTTTCGCAGTTTCATTTAGGCGGGTTTTGCACCGCAGACTTTTTGCAACAGTCTTTATCTAGATAGAGAGCCAGGTGGATCGTTTAACATTTATGATTCTAAGGAGAGCAGTGTGGTGCTAGTCGGCCCGTCGCGGCGTCTGCCTCAGTCTATCTCTCTTCGCAGTGGTCTCCCTCCTTCGGAGCGGCGCGCGCACATTTTTGCCCGGCCGCGCGCAGCGCTAATCGGGCGTCCTTTGCTCCTCCGCGAGCTGTATAGGGGGGCAAAATCTACGAATTAGATGCGGTCGCACGATGCAGTCGAGCCTCTTTCGAATGGCGGCAGCGCCGGCGCGCAGCGCCACGCCGCCAGGCGTCCGCCGGAGGCTCCCCGGCCGACACATCCCGGCAAGC
>NW_005195485.1:0-1232 GCF_000372725.1 Emiliania huxleyi CCMP1516
CTACTTTGGGTACAATTGATGTCTCGGGGAACAGTGTCACGGAAGTGTTATTTTACGATTTGGGGATGGCTTCATGCCGCCCCATGTCTGAGAGGGAGTGGGCTGGAAAGAGGGTCCATGCCGCATCAACTGGCTACTACGGTTTTAACTTACCAGGGCCGAGCTTGACCTAGGTTGGGTGCCGCTCGGGGGCCGAGGAGAGCCGGAGAGGAGGGCGGGGGGGGAGGGGTAGAGGAGGGCCGGCTGGTGGGCGGAGGGCTTGGGAGGCGGCGGAGGGGCGGAGGGGCGCCCGAGGGGTCGGACAGCCCAGCCGAGCGAGAGGAGGGCCCACGGGCAGTGCTGCTGCGGGGGCACGGGCACGGGCGCGTGGTGAGGGCGCGTGGCGGAGGCAGCCGGGGCGCCACCCGAGCAGGGGCGCCCGGCAGAGCGGCAGGAACGAGTCGGCCGGGATCGCGACCCGCTTCCGGCTGTTTGGGCCGGGCACAATGTCGGCGTTGAGCCAAACGGCCTGCGGCGGCAGAGAGCACGGGCCCGTGGGTCTGTCCCGTCCACAACCACCCACTCACTCCCAGCGGCTGCGCGCCTGCCCGTTTGAGAGCAGCTGCAGCTTGCGCGCCGCCAGCAACTCCAGGCACGGCTCGACCGCAGCCCAAACCTTGAAGTCCAGCTTCAGGTGGCGGTGGCCGTCCGCGATGCAAGCGTCGAGGAACGCCTCGAAGGTCAGATCCGAGCTGCGCGCCGGCGGATGTGCCATCACGGGCCGGCCGGCTGCCATGATGATGTCCGACTCGATGGCTGTGATGTGTGGCGAGGAGAGCGCACGCTCGAGGCGTGCGCAGGAACAGCACGAGTGAGCCCACGTCAGCTGCGATGCGCGAGGATGATGCACGGCCGGCGTCAACGCGGACGACGCCATCGATCGTCGAGGGAGGTGACAGCCGCTGGCGATTGAGCGTGAAAGTGCCTCCAGACTTTCTGCTCACAGGATCCGCGGCGATTTCGCGGCGGCGGCGCGCACTAAAAGAGAAAGCGCGTCGGTCACAAGGCACTCTCACGTCCTCCCGAAACAGAGATCGCTTGAATGCCGGCATTCAAGCGCGACAGTGCTAGCCGCCTCCGCGATGCTGAGCGGTGCATGAAGGGCGGCGAGCCGCTGACGATGCGCGAGGCGTCCTTCATCAGCTCGCTGATGGGACACGCCCAGCACATCGACGCGCCACCGTCCGTTCACC
>NW_005195484.1:0-1232 GCF_000372725.1 Emiliania huxleyi CCMP1516
CATCGGGGCCGATACGGCCCGGCCTGTGCGTGCAGACCCTCCCACAGAGCTTGACGAGCCTGTACAGTCCACGACAGAGACACTACAGGGCATGATCGAGTTGAGCCAGGCGGAAAAGGGGCTCCTCGCCGCAATCGAGGTCAAATTCGCCCTCCGACAGTTCACGGGCCTCATGGATTCAGTAGCGCCCCCCCGCCGCATGCCCAAGGAGCGGTCCCGGACCCTTCCCGGACCCTTCCCGGAGCCTTCCCGAAGCCTTCCCGGACCCTTCCTGTAGCCTTCCTGTAGCCTTCCCGGAGCCAGACTTCTCGACCCCCCCCCCCCCCCCCGGCAAGGTCGGTGTGATGCTGGCGCACCCGGCGCGCGAGTACGCCTTCTCCGTCAACGAGATTCTGCTCGCGGCCACGCTGCACGCGGAGGCGCGCGGGCCTCGGGCGGCCCCTTGTTCTTGCAGTAGTTGTTCCGCCCACCGTATCGCCCTATATCCCCCGACCACGAACTGCCCTAGTGTTGTGAATTGCCCGTAGCATCAACTCTTCTCTGGCGGCCCGGCCCCTCCCCTGTGGCGGCTGCCGTCCCTGCGCTCGACACAGACAACCACACACCACCACCACCACCACCACACACCACCGCACACACCACGCCACCACCGCACACACCACCAGCACCACCGCACACACCACCACCACCACCACACACCACCGCACACACCACGCCACCACCGCACACACCACCCCACCCCACTCACAGAGCAGATCACATCAGAGACCCCGGGGGCCCGCGGCACGGGAGGGGGCTGCGGTGTGCGTGTGTGTGCTAACGGGCACGCGGCTCCGCTCTCTTCGCCACATCTCGCCGCATCTCGCCGCATCTCGCCGCATCTCGCCGCATCTCGCCACATCTCGCCACACCTCGCCATACCTCGCCTGATCTCCCCATCTCGTCCCTCGCCACACCTCGCCACACATCTCGCCGACACCCCGCGCGCGTCCCTCGCCCGCGATGAGTTCGCCCGACGCCCCAAGCCGCGACCCCCCAGCCCTCGCCCCCCCTGGGCTCCAAGTGCGGAGCTGCCTGTGTGGACGCGCGCGCGCTCGTGTCCGCTGGGGCTGCGTGCAGGCAGGGCAGGGATTCGGCTTCCGGCGTGGCCGCGTGACGTGGTGGGTGGAGCGACAGGCGCTGCGCAAGGATCCGGAGAAGGGCAAGCTCTTTGTCACAATGAAGGCGCCGCC
>NW_005195483.1:0-1232 GCF_000372725.1 Emiliania huxleyi CCMP1516
CCCGTCCTTGCCCTCGACCGGCGGCAGGATGTCGAGGACGCCGAGTACGTTGAGGTGGGAGAAGTGCAGCTGGATCTTGATCTCGCGGAGGAGGCGCTTGCAGTCGGTGGTGTCCTCGAAGGCCTTTGGGATCTTCTTGATCGCCACCGGCTGGTACGTGCCGTTGGGAAGCCTCCGCCGGCCCGCGCACACCAAGCCGTAGGCGCCTTGGCCGACCGCCTTGCGCACCTGATACTCCTCGGTCACCTCGAAACGCATGCCGCACATGGTGTAGAGCTTGGTGCCGTGCTCAGTGAGCACGTACTCCTGCTCGTTGAACGATTTGGAGCTGGTGGCTGCCATTTGGAGCCGAGCAGGGGCCGAGCCGTGAGGACACGGCCTCTTGCAGATCAAACGCGGCGCGAACGTTTTCTTTTCTGAGCAGCCTTCGAAACAAAGGAATACTTCCCTCCCTCTCGGTTGCAGAGCGAAATGCCGGGGTCAACTACCTACTCACTTTTGGGCCAAAAATTGCCAGAGCCCTGGATGTGAGGCTACCAACTGCAAGAAGAAGAATGCCGAGCGCAAATCACTCTGTGTGACACATTTCTTGTTGGCTTCTAAAAATCTCCAACTGCACTCCAAGTGCTCCAAGACCTATCAGCGAGGCTCTGTCTCTGTTTGTCCCTATTTCTAGTCCCGTGCCCCCAGTGTAGAAAGACCGTGCCCCCACGCCCCACCGCCCGCACCCCCCCCACCCCTCCCCGCCGCCGCCTCCGCCTCCACCCACGTCACCCACACGCCCTTGCCCCCGCCCACACCACCCCTAGCCGCCCTCGCCACGTCGTTGCCCACGCCGCCGCCCCCTCAGCCCTTACAGCCGCCCTCGCCGTTCGGCCTCGCCGTGGCGTTAGAGTACCCACGCCGCCGCCCAACTCACACCGCCACCGCCCTTTTGCCGCTGCCACACCTGGCCCACATACCGCCGGCGCCCTTGATTAGGCACCGCCGCCGCCCTCGCCACCGTTGCCCACAACCGGTTCCACGCTGCCGCCCACGCGCCACGCCGCCGCCGGCGCCGCCTGTGCCAACGCCACCGCTGCCCTCCCCACGCGAGCACCCACCGACCCACCTCGCCGGCTCGCCGCCACCCATGCTGTCGCCGCCCTCACCCCTCTGCCGACCGCGCTACAACTGGCTAACATCTGGCTTGGGGGTACTCCATGGCTTCACCCGTTCTGCGCCGTGTCTCA
>NW_005195482.1:0-15066 GCF_000372725.1 Emiliania huxleyi CCMP1516
GCTCTGAGGGGTGAGCACGATTGCCGGCGGGTCACCTCGCGCAGACTGCATCGCGCGAACACGTGCCGCACGACCGGACGGCCTAACACGACGGTTACTGTACGCGCTCGTGTGGTGGGGTGGGGGGTGGGGGGGTATGGTCCTGCTGGCCAGAGGCGACGTCCTGTGCGGGTGGGGGGGTATGGTCGCGGCGCCAGGGCGCCGACCCTACCATACCATACCCCGCAAAAAGTCCGAACCCTGGGCACGGGAAACACAATCTAACACACACACACACACGCCCATCCTCATGGACCAGGGCCACCCACATCCGACGCCGGCCGCCAGGCTGCGCACTCTTCTCGACGACGCACGCGAGGCCTCGCGCTGCGAGGTCATGCCGGCCTGCCACGACGCGCTCTCTGCGCGGCTGATTGAGCGGGCCGGCTTCAGGGTTGCCTTCATGTCTGGCTTTGCCGTCTCCGCGAGCGGCCTGGCCCTGCCCGACGCCGGGCTCATCTCGTACGGCGAGCAGCTTTCCGTCGGACAGAACATCTGTGCGGCGATTGACACGCGGCGGCTTCTCGTCATTGGCGATGGCGACACCGGCTTCGGCGGCAGCGGCAACGTGCGCCGCACCATCGAGGGCTACGCAAAGGCCGGGTTCGCAGGCGTCTCCATCGAGGACCAGGTCTACCCGAAGCGCTGCGCGTACTCGGGCGGCGTGGCGGTCGTGCCGCGCGAGGAGGCCGTCGCCCGCGTGCGGTGCGCGATCGCCGCCAGAGACGAGATGAGGCGCCGCTCAGGGCTCGACCTCGTCCTCGTCGCGCGGACAGACTGCCGTCGCGCAGAGGAGGACCTGGACGAGGTCTTGTGGAGGTGCCGCGCGTTCGCGGCGCTCGGCGCTGACGTCGTCTACGCAGAGGGCCTCGCGCCGGACGAGCTGCGGCGGCTGTGCGTCTCGCTCGGCCCGACGGTGCACACGATGCTGGCACAGGTCGAGAGGCCGGGCGTCACCCTCATCTCGCAGACAGAGGCCGCCGCCCTCGGCTGCCGCCTCTCCCTCTTCGGGCTGACTGTCCTCAGCGCCGCCGTCTCGGCCATGACGCGCGCGCTCGAGGCGATGGCGAGCGGAGGCCACCCCTCGACCGGTGTGCTATGCGACTTTGGCGAGCTCAAGGCCCTGGTGGGCTTCGACGCGCTGGATGCCTGGGAGGAGGAGCACCAGGCCTGCCCCGCCGTGGGACAGGATGGTGCGGCAGAGTGTAGGACGGCGACCGCCTCCACTGTGAACCACTTTTGATGCCTAATCTCAAAGTATAGCCAGGGGGGATACCCGTAGCCCCAAAAGTGAACTGCCTGATCGACTCCCCGGCACACGGCGGAGGAGGAGGAAGACAGCACAACCCAGGGCGGGAAGAGCACAATGCTCAGGGTGGGACAAAACACCGACAGACGAGAGAAGAGGCCACAAAACAGACAAGCAGAATGGCAAGAGAGAGACGCTCTGCAGGCGAGCCCACGGGCCTCTTGGGCCCTCGCGTCTCTCTCTCTCGATTCGTTACACCGATTCGACCATCAATGCGGCGGGCCGATTTCGACCCATCACAAATGTGGGAAGCCATTAACCTCCCTTGGCTTCCCACACAAACCCCCCTTCATGGGGCGAGCAGCAAATGAGGTAGTCTCTGCGAAATCCTGTCCCAGTGAATTCGCCCTAGACGCCTCCGTGTGGACTCGCAGCTCCGGCTGGATGTCGGCGACCTAAAGCTCGGCGGTCGTCGCTTCGCGCCGGCCGACTCCCTGTAGGACGGCGACCGCCTCCACTGTGAACCACTTTTGATGCCTAATCTCAAAGTATAGCCAGGGGGGATACCCGTAGCCCCCAAAGTGAACTGCCTGATCGACTCCCCGGCACACGGCGGAGGAGGAGGAAGACAGCACAACCCCATCGCCAATCCTGTCGAGGTCGATCCACCGTCTCGCGCGTGAATCGGCCGCGACCTCCACCTCGAGGCGAGGGCCCACCCTTGTGTCGAGTGCCCCTCCAATAGCTCAGTAGAAGCGCGAAGTGTTCTACGGCCGCGACCATCACCATCGTAGGTCCTTGCACTGCGACTGCGCCACCGGCCAAGCTCCAGTGCGGTTGACCCCCATCCAGGAACTGCCCGACGATAGGGCTGTCGCCTCATCCATGCCGCTGACCGCGCCCAGCAGCGGGTGCTCGCCGCTGTCCACGGACGCGGCTCGTCAGGCGGCGCGGTGCCGCCGGCTGCAGCTGGCAGTGTCCCGGCCGTCGCGTCCTCGAGAGAGGCGAGCGAGCCGGCAGCAGAGCCCGCATGGCCCTCACCGCCACAGCCGCTCTGCCTGCTGACCTCGCTCTCGCCGCCGCCGCCTGCAGCGGCGCCTCCGCGGCTCCAAGAGGACCCGGCCCGCGCCGCGCCTCGTCGAGCGCCTCGTCGACGCCCTCGGCGACGCCTCCTCGCGTCGCGTGCCCGTGCGTGGCGACCGCACCGCCGGCAGAGCTCGAGTGGCCCTCCACGCCACCCCGAAACTGCCCGGCGATGGTGCTTTCGTCGCCGCGCCTTGCCGCCGCTGCCTCGCAGCGGCTCTGTGCCTCGGCGCCGAGCCGAGACATGCCAGGCGGCCCGCCGCCGCCCACCGAGACGAGGCCCGTCCCCTCGTCGTGCACCGCGTCGCTCGCGCCTCCGCCAAAGCGATCTCGATCACGCTTTGCGGCGACGGCGCCATCGACGCCGACTTGAGCCGCTGCTCTCGCCCAGCAGCGGGTGCTCGCCGCTGTCCACGGACGCGGCTCGTCAGGCGGCGCGGTGCCGCCGGCTGCAGCGACGGCTGTCCCGGCCGTCGCGTCCTCGAGAGAGGCGAGCGAGCCGGCAGCAGAGCCCGCATGGCCCTCACCGCCACAGCCGCTCTGCCTGCTGACCTCGCTCTCGCCGCCGCCGCCTGCAGCGGCGCCTCCGCGGCTCCGAGAGGACCCGGTCCGCGGCCGCGCCTCGTCGAGCGCCTCGTCGACGCCCTCGGCGACGCCTCCTCGCGTCGCGTGCCCGTGCGTGGCGACCGCACCGCCGGCAGAGCTCGAGCGGCCCTCCACGCCACCCCGAGACTGCCCGGCGATGGTGCCTCCGCCGCCGCGCGTTGCCGCCGCTGCCTCGCAGCGGCTCTGTGCCTCGGCGCCGAGCCGAGACATGCCAGGCGGCCCGCCACCGCCCACTGAGACGAGGCCCCTCCCCTCGTCGTGCACCGCGTCGCTCGCGCCTCCGTCAAAGCGATCTCGAGCACGCTTTGCGGCGACGGCGCCATCGACGCCGACTTGCGCCGCTGCTCTCGCCCAGCAGCGGGTGCTCGCCGCTGTCCACGGACGCGGCTCGTCCGGCGGCGCGGTGCCGCCGGCTGCAGCGACGGCTGTCCCGGCCGTCGCGTCCTCGAGAGAAGCGAGCGAGCCGGCAGCAGAGCTCGCATGGCCCTCACCGCCACAGCCGCTCTGCCTGCTGACCTCGCTCTCGCCGCCGCCGCCTGCAGCGGCGCCTCCGCGGCATCGAGAGGACACGGTCCGCGGCCGCGCCTCGCCTAGCGCCTCGTCGACGCCCTCGGCGACGCCTCCTCGCGTCGCGTGCCCGTGCGTGGCGGCCGCACCGCCGGCAGAGCTCGAGTGGCCCTCCACGCCACCCCGAGACTGCCCGGCGCTGGTGCCTCCGCCGCCGCGCGTTGCCGCCGCTGCCTCGCAGCGGCTCTGTGCCTCGGCGCCGAGCCGAGACATGCCAGGCGGCCCGCCGCCGCCCACCGAGACGAGGCCCGCCCTCTCGTCGTGCACCGCGTCGCTCGCGCCTCCGCCAAAGCGATCTCGATCACGCTTTGCGGCGACGGCGCCATCGACGCCGACTTGAGCCGCTGCTCTCGCCCAGCAGCGGGTGCTCGCCGCTGTCCACGGACGCGGCTTGTCAGGCGGCGCGGTGCCGCCGGCTGCAGCGACGGCTGTCCCGGCCGTCGCGTCCTCGAGAGAGGCGAGCGAGCCGGCAGCAGAGCCCGCATGGCCCTCACCGCCACAGCCGCTCTGCCTGCTGACCTCGCTCTCGCCGCCGCCGCCTGCAGCGGCGCCTCCGCGGCTCCGAGAGGACACGGCCCGCGGCCGCGCCTCGCCTAGCGCCTCGTCGACGCCCTCGGCGACGCCTCCTCGCGTCGCGTGCCCGTGCGTGGCGACCGCACCGCCGGCAGAGCTCGCGTGGCCCTCCACGCCACCCCGAGACTGCCCGTCGATGGTGCCTCCGCCGCCGCGCGTTGCCGCCGCTGCCTCGCAGCGGCTCTGTGCCTCGGCGCCGAGCCGAGACATGCCAGGCGGCCCGCCGCCGCCCACCAAGACGAGGCCCGCCCTCTCGTCGTGCACCGCGTCGCTCGCGCCTCCGCCAAAGCGATCTCGATCACGCTTTGCGGCGACGGCGCCATCGACGCCAACTTGCGCCGCTGCTCTCGCCCAGCAGCGGGTGCTCGCCGCTGTCCACAGGCGCGGCTTGTCAGGCGGCGCGGTGCCGCTGGCTGCAGCGACGGCTGTCCCGGCCGTCGCGTCCTCGAGAGAGGCGAGCGAGCCGGCAGCAGAGCCCGCATGGCCCTCACCGCCACAGCCGCTCTGCCTGCTGACCTCGCTCTCGCCGCCGCCGCCTGCAGCGGCGCCTCCGCGGCTCCGAGAGGACCCGGCCCGCGGCCGCGCCTCGTCGAGCGCCTCGTCGACGCCCTCGGCGACGCCTCCTCGCGTCGCGTGCCTGTGCGTGGCGGCCGCCCCGCCGGCAGAGCTCGAGTGGCCCTCCACGCCACCCCGAGACTGCCCGGCGATGGTGCTTTCGTCGCCGCGCGTTGCCGCCGCTGCCTCGCAGCGGCTCTGTGCCTCGGCGCCGAGCCGAGACATGCCAGGCGGCCCGCCGCCGCCCACCGAGACGAGGCCCGCCCCCTCGTCGTGCACCGCGTCGCTCGTGCCTCCGCCAAAGCGATCTCGATCACGCTTTGCGGCGACGCCGCCATCGACGCCGACTTGCGCCGCTGCTCTCGCCCAGCAGCGGGTGCTCGCCGCTGTCCACGGACGCGGCTCGTCAGGCGGCGCGGTGCCGCCGGCTGCAGCGACGGCTGTCCCGGCCGTCGCGTCCTCGAGAGAGGCGAGCGAGCCGGCAGCAGAGCCCGCATGGCCCTCACCGCCACAGCCGCTCTGCCTGCTGACTTCGCTCTCGCCGCCGCCGCCTGCAGCGGCGCCTCCGCGGCTCCGAGAGGACACGGCCCGCGGCCGCGCCTCGTCGAGCGCCTCCTCGACGCCCTCGGCGACGCCTCCTCGCGTCGCGTGCCCGTGCGTGGCGACCGCACCGCCGGCAGAGCTCGAGTGGCCCTCCACGCCACCCCGAGACTGCCCGGCGATGGTGCCTCCGCCGCCGCGCGTTGCCGCCGCTGCCTCGCAGCGGCTCTGTGCCTCGGCGCCGAGCCGAGACATGCCAGGCGGCCCGCCGCCGCCCACCGAGACGAGGCCCGCCCTCTCGTCGTGCACCGCGTCGCTCGCGCCTCCGCCAAAGCGATCTCGATCACGCTTTGCGGCGACGGCGCCATCGACGCCAACTTGCGCCGCTGCTCTCGCCCAGCAGCGGGTGCTCGCCGCTGTCCACGGACGCGGCTTGTCAGGCGGCGCGGTGCCGCCGGCTGCAGCGACGGCTGTCCCGGCCGTCGCGTCCTCGAGAGAGGCGAGCGAGCCGGCAGCAGAGCCCGCATGGCCCTCACCGCCACAGCCGCTCTGCTTGCTGACCTCGCTCTCGCCGCCGCCGCCTGCAGCGGCGCCTCCGCGGCTCCGAGAGGACCCGGCCCGCTGCCGTGCCCCGTCGAGCGCCTCCTCGACGCCCTCGGCGACGCCTCCTCGCGTCGCGTGCCCGTGCGTGGCGACCGCACCGCCGGCAGAGCTCGAGTGGCCCTCCACGCCACCCCGAGACTGCCCGGCGATGGTGCCTCCGCCGCCGCGCGTTGCCGCCGCTGCCTCGCAGCGGCTCTGTGCCTCGGCGCCGAGCCGAGACATGCCAGGCGGCCCGCCGCCGCCCACCGAGACGAGGCCCGCCCCCTCGTCGTGCACCGCGTCGCTCGTGCCTCCGCCAAAGCGATCTCGATCACGCTTTGCGGCGACGGCGCCATCGACGCCAACTTGAGCCGCTGCTCTCGCCCAGCAGCGGGTGCTCGCCGCTGTCCACGGACGCGGCTCGTCAGGCGGCGCGGTGCCGCCGGCTGCAGCGACGGCTGTCCCGGCCGTCGCGTCCTCGAGAGAGGCGAGCGAGCTGGCAGCAGAGCCCGTATGGCCCTCACCGCCACAGCCGCTCTGCCTGCTGACTTCGCTCTCGCCGCCGCCGCCTGCAGCGGCGCCTCCGCGGCTCCGAGAGGACCCGGCCCGCGGCCGCGCCTCGCCTAGCGCCTCGGCGACGCCCTCGGCGACGCCTCCTCGCGTCGCGTGCCCGTGCGTGGCGACCGCACCGCCGGCAGAGCTCGAGTGGCCCTCCACGCCACCCCGAGACTGCCCGGCGATGGTGCTTTCGTCGCCGCGCGTTGCCGCCGCTGCCTCGCAGCGGCTCTGTGCCTCGGCGCCGAGCCGAGACATGCCAGGCGGCCCGCCGCAGCCCACCGAGACGAGGCCCGCCCCCTCGTCGTGCACCGCGTCGCTCGCGCCTCCGCCAAAGCGATCTCGATCACGCTTTGCGGCGACGGCGCCATCGACGCCAACTTGCGCCGCTGCTCTCGCCCAGCAGCGGGTGCTCGCCGCTGTCCACGGACGCGGCTCGTCAGGCGGCGCGGTGCCGCCGGCTGCAGCGACGGCTGTCCCGGCCGTCGCGTCCTCGAGAGAGGCGAGCGAGCCGGCAGCAGAGCCCGCATGGCCCTCACCGCCACAGCCGCTCTGCCTGCTGACCTCGCTCTCGCCGCCGCCGCCTGCAGCGGCGCCTCCGCGGCTCCGAGAGGACCCGGCCCGCGGCCGCGCCTCGCCTAGCGCCTCGTCGACGCCCTCGGCGACGCCTCCTCGCGTCGCGTGCCCGTGCGTGGCGGCCGCACCGCCGGCAGAGCTCGAGTGGCCCTCCACGCCACCCCGAGACTGCCCGGCGATGGTGCCTCCGCCGCCGCGCGTTGCCGCCGCTGCCTCGCAGCGGCTCTGTGCCTCGGCGCCGAGCCGAGACATGCCAGGCGGCCCGCCGCCGCCCACCGAGACGAGGCCCGTCCCCTCGTCGTGCACCGCGTCGCTCGCGCCTCCGCCAAAGCGATCTCGATCACGCTTTGCGGCGACGGCGCCATCGACGCCGACTTGAGCCGCTGCTCTCGCCCAGCAGCGGGTGCTCGCCGCTGTCCACGGACGCGGCTCGTCAGGCGGCGCGGTGCCGCCGGCTGCAGCGATGGCTGTCCCGGCCGTCGCGTCCTCGAGAGAGGCGAGCGAGCCGGCAGCCGAGCCCGCATGGCCCTCACCGCCACAGCCGCTCTGCCTGCTGACTTCGCTCTCGCCGCCGCCGCCTGCAGCGGCGCCTCCGCGGCTCCTAGAGGACCCGGCCCGTGGCCGCGCCTCGTCGAGCGCCTCGTCGACGCCCTCGGCGACGCCTCCTCGCGTCGCGTGCCCGTGCGTGGCGACCGCACCGCCGGCAGAGCTCGAGTGGCCCTCCACGCCACCCCGAGACTGCCCGGCGATGGTGCCTCCGCCGCCGCGCGTTGCCGCCGCTGCCTCGCAGCGGCTCTGTGCCTCGGCGCCGAGCCGAGACATGCCAGGCGGCCCGCCGCCGCCCACCGAGACGAGGCCCGCCCTCTCGTCGTGCACCGCGTCGCTCGCGCCTCCGCCAAAGCGATCTCGATCACGCTTTGCGGCGACGGCGCCATCGACGCCAACTTGAGCCGCTGCCCTCGCCCAGCAGCGGGTGCTCGCCGCTGTCCACGGACGCGGCTTGTCAGGCGGCGCGGTGCCGCCGGCTGCAGCGACGGCTGTCCCGGCCGTCGCATCCTCGAGAGAGGCGAGCGAGCCGGCAGCAGAGCCCGCATGGCCCTCACCGCCACAGCCGCTCTGCTTGCTGACCTCGCTCTCGCCGCCGCCGCCTGCAGCGGCGCCTCCGCGGCTCCGAGAGGACATGGCCCGTGGCCGCGCCTCGTCGAGCGCCTCGGCGACGCCCTCGGCGACGCCTCCTCGCGTCGCGTGCCCGTGAGCGGCGACCGCACCGCCGGCAGAGCTTGAGCGGCCCTCCACGCCACCCCGAGACTGCCCGGCGATGGTGCCTCCGCCGCCGCGCGCTGCCGCCGCTGCCTCGCAGCGGCTCTGTGCCTCGGCGCCGAGCCGAGACATGCCAGGCGGCCCGCCGCCGCCCACCAAGACGAGGCCCGTCCCCTCGTCGTGCACCGCGTCGCTCGCGCCTCCGCCAAAGCGATCTCGATCACGCTTTGCGGCGACGGCGCCATCGACGCCGACTTGAGTCGCTGCCCTCGCCCAGCAGCGGGTGCTCGCCGCTGTCCACGGACGCGGCTCGTCAGGCGGCGCGGTGCCGCCGGCTGCAGCGACGGCTGTCCCGGCCGTCGCGTCCTCGAGAGAGGCGAGCGAGCCGGCAGCAGAGCCCGCATGGCCCTCACCGCCACAGCCGCTCTGCCTGCTGACCTCGCTCTCGCCGCCGCCGCCTGCAGCGGCGCCTCCGCGGCTCCGAGAGGACCCGGCCCGTGGCCGCGCCTCGTCGAGCGCCTCGTCGACGCCCTCGGCGACGCCTCCTCGCGTCGCGTGCCCGTGCGTGGCGACCGCACCGCCGGCAGAGCTCGAGTGGCCCTCCACGCCACCCCGAGACTGCCCGGCGATGGTGCCTCCGCCGCCGCGCCTTGCCGTCGCTGCCTCGCAGCGGCTCTGTGCCTCGGCGCCGAGCCGAGACATGCCAGGCGGCCCGCCGCCGCCCACCGAGACGAGGCCCGCCCCCTCGTCGTGCACCGCGTCGCTCGCGCCTCCGCCAAAGCGATCTCGATCACGCTTTGCGGCGACGGCGCCATCGACGCCGACTTGGAGGGCGGCTGCTGCGACGCATGGTTCACCACCATGTCCTTCGTGCTGGTGAGCTGACTGACGGCGCTGTTGAGCTTCTCGCGCAGCTCGAGCAGCTGCTGGTTGTCAGGATCATTTGCGAGCATCTGTCGAGGGAGCGACCCGTGCTGGCAATCACGCGGGCAGTGCTGCCGGATGGGGGGAGGGCGCTGGGCGAACGCTTGGCCTTGGGGCGCTGAGGGGCGCTCTGGAGCGCGCGCCTGCTCGATCTGCTCCTTGTGCTTTTGGCAGGAGTGGAGCGAGCTGTCGAGCTCGGCAGCGGAGGTGGCGTACAGCCCGCCGTCGTTTCGCTGATCGCGCTTTTGCCCCACCATCGGCATGTTCGCTGCGCGGGCAGGGGCACACGCATCAGCACGCTAGCACGGCGAGAAGGGGGGGGGTGCAGAGCGTGCACACAGACGCAAGGGGGTGCGCGCAGAGAGTGGCTCACCTGGCATTCCTGGCGGCATCCCCATCTGGACCCCCTCTTCCGCACCTTCCCTAGGCCTCGACAGGCCTCGACACCTCTACCCCTCGACAGCAGCTCGACACCCTCCACACCGGGCCTCGACACCTCGACACCAGGGCTCAGACACAGCCCTTCCCTGCAGCGAGCCCCCCTCCAACCCACCCGCGCTAGGTCTCGGGGGACGGCGGACGCAGGGGTCACTCCCGACGACCTCGGGAACTACTCGAGTAGCCGGGGCAGTCCGGCAGTCGGAGAAGGGGCAACTCCGTGCACTGACGGTCGGCCGTCAGAAAACACGCCTGCGTGGCTCGGGTTACACCAATCCTCGCTACCCAACGGCGGCCAAAGGATATCCTCGAGAACCTCGAGAGATAAAGAAATCGGTCGTGCGCGCCGGCCCGCCGCCATGCGACTTGCTGGCAGAGCGTCGGAGTCGTTCCTGGCTCCTGAGATGAGGTTCCGTGCGCCTCCCGAGCAGCGCACGAGCCGATTTCTTTATCTCTCGAGGTTCTCCGCACGAGCCGATGCGGCCGTTTCCCAAACCTTTGCGTTTGAAAGAACCACAACGTATGAGGTCGTGGTGTGGTTCTTCCAAACGCTCGCCTCCCTTTTCTGGATCTCTAGCGTCTTTGTGTACGGGGGCTTTGAGGCTGGCGACATTCTGCAGCTCCTTGCAGCAATCGCATGGGTCATGTCCAACGCGGCAGCACTGCCTAACACCCTGAAGCTGCGTCCTTCTTCAGCCCGCAGCAGAGACGTGGAGTTAGATGCCGTTTAGACTTGCAGAGCGCGAATCAGCAGTGCCGAACAAGTACGTGCACGAGCACATGCACATGGACAGGGGTGCGGCTCAGCATTGACCTGGACAGCATGGTCTTGTGCTTGAGCATGTGCATGTGCATGTGGCATGTGCATGTGCATGTAGCATGCACATCTGCATCCCGCAGTACCGCGGGGGCTTCTTGCGGCTCCTGGGCGCGGGCGGGATGCTGGGCTTCGACAGTTGCGTTTGGGGGGACGACGAGGTGGTGCAGCTCGTGGCGGCGCTCGAGTTTGCGCGCGACGCGGGTGCGGCGACGGCGGCGGACGGCCTTTTCCTCCCCTACAACCGGCTGACCGATGCGGCGGCGCCGCCCCTCGTCGCGGCGCTTGAGGCGGGCGCGATGCCGGAGCTGACGGACCTCGCCCTCGAGTTTAACGAGGTGGGCGACGCGGGGCTGGCGGCGCTGCGGCCGCTCCTTGCGGGGCGGCTGTCGTCGCGGCTGAGGCGGCTGGGCATCGGCGGGCATCCGAGATGCCCCGAGATGCCCCGGCGCGAGCAAGCGTGGCAGCCGATCGCCCTCCGCCGCCGCCATCTCTGGTCTCGGCCATCTCTCGGCTACTCTGGTGAGGAGGGCGAGGGCGAGGGGTTTAGCTGGCCGTATCTCGGGCCCACTTTAGAGCGCATGATCTTGGTGTTCTATAGCATGATCTTAGGTGTTCTGGATAGCCCACAAGGGTCTTCTGTGGCATGGTAGCGGTGGTTTTGCGCGAGGCGTTCATTCAAAACGATCACCATTCCCCCCCTACGGCAGGCGTGGTCACGTATTTTTCGATTTCGGGTAGAGCCGTAAAAAAAACCTCTGGCGCGTGGCGGGCTTTTCTGTTTTTTCAGCAGGTATACCCGGGTTTTACCCGGAGTATTGGCCTTGTGTCGTCTAAGTTCATGGCCCCCGACCATACAGCGTCTAAGTCTGAGCCCGGCTCCGTGCGGGGGCTAAGTTGAGCGCTCGCTCGCTCCAGAGCCCGCTCCGCTCCTCGCCAGCACAAAGCGGGAGGGGTCAAAGGTGCGGGGGATGGGCGCTCCATATGCGATGTGGTCCGCGAGCAAGCGCGCGCTGGCGAAGGAGAGGGTGTAGCCCCAGAAGGACTGGCCGGAGTTGATATAGCTGTGGCTCGAGCCAGGCAGCCGCCCAACCACCGGACAGCCGTCCGGCGACACCGCCCTGCAGCCGATCCAGTCGCGCAGCGGCTGGCCGAGCCCGCCCACTCGGTCGAGGATGGCGCTGAACGCCTCCAGCGGCGGCGGCGTCGCCGATACCTCCGCGCCGCCGCCCAGCCGCAGCACCCGCCTCGCCCTGTGCTCAAGCACGACGACGTAGCTCTGCTGGCCCGGCTTGGGCGCCGGCAGCGTGCTGACGAGGATGTCCTCCGAGCCGAAGAGACCGCGCGAGCCACTCTTGTCGAAGCAGTACTCTCGGATCAGGCCTTGCAGGCGAGGTTGCAGGGCAAAGTTTCAGACTGCGGGGGAGACTGCAGCGAGTTTGCGGGGGAGATTGCACCCCACATTGGCAGGCAGGGGAAGAAGCGGTCCGAGGCGATGCCGGTGCAAAAGACGGCCGCCTCCGCCTCGATCTCGCCCTGGCTGGTCAGCACCGAACCGCCGCCGCCGCCGCCGCCGCCGCCGCCGCCGCCGCCGCCGCCGCCGCCCGGCTCGGCCGCCGGCCCAGCCGGCCCCAAGTACTCGCAGCCGTACCGGAAGTCGGCGCCTCGGGCGCGGCAGTCCGCCTCGAGCGCCTACAAGGGCATGCCCATGCCACGTCCAGGACATGTGCGTACCTCGGCGCGGTGGTCCGCCTCGAGCGCCTCGCACAGGTCGGACGGGGATCCGGTCGCAACCTCGTGTGCCCGGAAGGTGACGGCGGGCTCGGCGGAGCCGCTCCGCGTGCGCGCGAGCATCGCGGGGTCGGTGGGGTCGAGCGGGAAGGAGCACTCGCTCGTGATGGTCGAGCGGCCGAAGCGGAAGCCTGAGCGGCCCGGCATCGCCCTCTCGAACTCGTGTGCCGCCGCGATCGACGCGCGCCCCATCGCCCTGATGTCCTCTGTCATCTGGTCGGCTGCGCCGTCGACGAGGCGGCAGCGGAGCGCGTAGAGCAGGTAGTTGATCGTCCAGCGCGGGAAGCCGGTGGCGATGCGGAAGAGGCCGCGCACGCCGAGTGCTGCCGGGTCGGAGTACGCCCGCATGTGGTCCACCCGCACCGGCTCCAGCTGGCCCGAGGAGACCCATGACGTCTCGGCGGCCACGTGCGAGTGGCGGTCGATCACGCAGACGCGGAGGCCGGCCGCACAGAGCGCGTGCGCCGTCGTCACGCCCACGATGCCGGCGCCAACCACGACCGCGTCGTACGGTCTTGTCGAGAGAGCGGCGGTCGAAGAGCGCCGGGCCGAGGCTGAGAGCGCCTCCGCTCCTGCTGCGACGCGCCTGCACGAGCGCAGGGCGGTGGCGGCGGCGGGGCGGGCGGCGGCGGCGGCGCGGTGCATGTTGTGTCGTCTGCGACTCAGCGAGGACTCAGCGAGGCGACGCACGGCGGTGAGAGCGGCGCCCTTCTGTGCGTGTGAGTCGAGCGCCGCAAAAAGAATTTTTCCCAACACTGGGCACGGGACTGGCGCGCACTGGCACTAACACAGGCAAAAAGAATTTACGAGCAGAAAGAGGCTCGACACAGGTGCGAACTGGCGCGTGCTAGTACTATCACAGGCACACCGCAAAAAGAAAAGAATTCCTCGAGTAACGGCAAAAAAAGGCCACGTATGGGCCGTCGAAGAGGCCGTCATACTCCTCCGGCCTCGCCCCCCCTTCCCAACCCTCCCTGGCTCAGGCTCCTCATCCTCGCGGCGCGCGAACCAGCGGTTCATCTGCATGTAGGCGAGCGAGAAGGGCGGAAAGGGCGCGCACGTGTACGAGTAGGACTCGAGCTGCGCCGGCGTGAGCGTTGCCTTCATCCAGGCCGGTACGCCAATGTCGATGGTGACGAGTCGTAGGTCGGCGTTCCGAACCGGAGCGCCACCTTCATCTGTGGCGTTGGCCGCGCGCAGCCCTGCGGCCACTGAGGCCCGGAGGGTGGCCTTGATGTCGTCGCCGAGGGAGCCTGGGGGTGTGGTAGTGCTCTCCGAGAGGGCAGAGTACGGTGGCGGCGGGACCGGCTTCTGGTCGAAGGACGCGGTGGAACCGCCCGCCTCCGGCGGTTGGTGGGGGGCGCTCTCCGCGGCTCTCGCCACCCAAGCCGGTCCTTCCTTTGTCCTGGCGCCGCCCGAGGGCACCGCGCTCGTCTTTGGCGGCCAGGTGCTCCACGCGGGCGAGCAAGTCGTGGCGAGCCACACCGCCGCCCAGCCACGCGGCGCGCGCCTCCACCGCGCCGCCGGAGCCCATCCGCGTTCGCTCTTAGGCCGGTGAGCGGGTTGTTCTGGTCGCCTCCTTCAGCAACCGAGGGTCACACGCTCGGGAGGATACGTCGAGGTGCGGGTTGCGCCCTCAGCCGCAGCCGAGTCAGTCATGCTCATAGCATCGTTTCTTGCGCTCCAGGAGAATCCCCGGCCAGGAGTACGTGCAGCAGCTCTTTGGCGGGCTGCAGCCGAGAGCCGATAAAAGGTCAGATTAATGCTTTTTGTTTTCGACGTGCGTCGTTCTCTCGAGGTCTCGCTTAAAGGCCAAGGTGGGCCCTATTGAAAAGACCCCGATTTTGAGGGGTGTCGGACAAGCTAAGCTCAAGCGCGCTGTCGCTGCCCGAGTTGTGGTCACGTCCCCGAAATCTTCGCCGGCCCCGCCAGCTTGACCGACTGGACCGCGGAGAGGCTGGGCTTGGCCGGCGGCGCGACGCGTGGCCTCTGCTGCGGCCATCTCGGACGCTCAAGCGGCGCCAGCCAGCGGCTCGGCCGCGCATCCTTCACACACGCCGCCACGACCAAGCTGAGCGGGCCCGGTGTCGAGTCATGGTGCGAGATGCATGTCAGGGGCGGCTGTGGCCACAGCAGGTCCACCAGACGGGCGTCAAAGCTTGCCGTCGGCGTGCTGTCGTGGCGAGAGCCGAGACCGCTGCAGAGGAGCCGAGTGCAGTGGCGAGCCAGAGGCTACCAGGGTCACCAGGTGGTAGCCCTTGCCCATTCTGAGCAGGGATGTGCTTTGATGGGGTTGTGCTTGAGCGTGTGTGAAGTGGGAGTGCGTGCCGGCGGTGTCTGTGGCTGAAACGGGCGTGTGTGAGGCTGCAGAGCCGTGGTATGAGCCAGAGTGAGCTTCATCACCCAAGATAAGTGCGGTTTGGGACGGCTCAGACTTGCTGCTGATGGGCCTGGGCCAGGAGAGCGACAGAGAAGGCGAGGTGGTGAGCTGGGAAGCCGCTTTGTCGGCACCTGGACGTGTCGCGATGAAGTGCCAAAAAGTACTATTTGCGGCTATTGCTCCAAACTTCGGGAGACAAGGCCTACATATTATGACTGCATCCATGAGCCTAGTGCATGAGGGCTGTGGGTCGGGACATTTCACAGTCGATGGCGCCGATAATGACCTCCGTAATGCCCTCGCAATCGGCTCGGATGGGGTCCACCAGGGACAATCTCGGAGCCCTCTCCGTGGCATCACGAGCCGGTGTGAGCTTGAAGACCCGAGGTAAGTGCGGTTTGGGACAGCTCAGACCTGATACTGATGGGCCTGGGCCAGGAGAGCGACAGAGAAGGCGAGGTGGTGAGCTAGAGGCTGAGAGTCCACGTGTGACCTTGGGGGATCCTCTAGATCTAACTGCAGCGATGCAAG
>NW_005195481.1:0-1232 GCF_000372725.1 Emiliania huxleyi CCMP1516
TTGTTTCGGCCCCTCTTTGGCTTGTCGGCCTTGTCAGCCTTGTCGCACTGGTTCTCGAGCAGGATGTAGTCGATGTTGAACAATCCAGGCGGATGCACGAGCCCTCCACCCAACGACTGAAGCTCCGCCGTCTCGGCCCTTGAAAGTGGCAACGAGCTCTTGCACACACTTTCAAAGGCAAGCGGGTGTCTGGCCATACCGGTCAACGGTTCGATTAGCCCGGAGCGTCGGCGGACCCTGAACCTGGAGAGGTGACGAGCGATGTTGGGCGGAGGTCGCAGCACGCTTTGTCCGCGTGGGTGTGTTGCGTTCGCGACCCACGCCGCCCACTCCGCTGCGTTAGCTCGCTGCGACCACGCCAGCTTGCACAGCCCAGGGCCGCCGGCCTAGTCGCAGTAAGCAAGCTTAAGTCCTAAGTCCAAGATCGGACCCCTATTGAAACTCTACGGCCGGCGACCTGTTTGGCGACCGCGCCGCCCGTCCACGCTCGCTCAAAGGCGCTCGACGTGTAAATCTCGCTGTCGGTCGGAGCAACTGGGAGCTGGCCCGGAATCCTTGACCAGGTTTGCTGCTCTCGGTCCTTGCCGCCGAAGAGCGCCGCAGCAGAGGTGAGCGTGACGAGCGACAGCATGCTTGGGCTGCGTGACGGCTGTAGCACCCCAAAGCCGCCCCCAGGATATCTGCCGGGCGCGCGCCGAGGTCAGACGCCGTGATGCGTGATCGTTTTCTTCTGCGGACGCCACCCCAGCCGACAGTGTTGGCGCCGACGGTGAAGGACCAGCCGCGCACCTGAATGAGAGTTGCGGATGGCTGGGATCAGCACGAGGCGCTCGGACACAGTGTCCTGTCGCCGCAAGTCGGCGCCATCATCGCAACCTTCTCCGTGAGCGGAAATTCTTTTCTCGAGGTTCTCGAGGTGGATATCCTTTGGCCGCGTTGGGTAGCGAAATTCCTTTCTTGCGGGAACCAAAATTCTTTTCTTGGCGAGCTGGCGTTCTCGCCCCAAGGGAGGGATGGGAGGACGGCACGCCGCCACCACACAGGGATACCCAGAAAGAAAGAAAGAAAACGGACAACCCAAGGGAGGGATGGGAGGACGGCACGCCGCCACCACACAGGGATTTTAAGGAGAGGGGTGTGGTGCGCTAGCCGTCGCCCACCCTTGGGCGTCCGCCTCTTCCTATCTCTCTTCGCAGTCTCTCGCCGATTCTCGCTGCAACCTTCATGCCACC
>NW_005195480.1:0-1231 GCF_000372725.1 Emiliania huxleyi CCMP1516
GCATTGGCCAGCCGCCCCACGAGTCTTGCGACGAGAGGTTGAGCGATTGAGAGGTCATTGAGCCGTCGGCAACGTAGAGGGCGAGCAACGCCGCCACGAGCACGAGGGAGGCCACGACGCCGAGAAGCTGTCGCAGCGATGCCGCCGGGAGGTCGGCGTGCATCGCACACAGCCGACTCCTCACTGAGCTGCGGGGCCGCGGCCGGCGTGCGGCGTCCTGCGCGATTTCGACCCTGCGCGCCTGCGCACCAGCATGAGGCGGGGTGAGATGGCGCCGCTCCGCGGAACCGTTGTTGCCAACCGGCGGAAAAGTAGTGGTCGTGCTACGGCGCTCGGCGTTCACGGGGGAGGCAATGCTATACGGCGGCGGCCTTGGTTTCCTCCGGAAAGGTCTGGGTGAGCAGCCGGGATAGCAAGTGGTTGATCGCTAGCACTTGAGAGGCGGGCTGGCGACAGACTGGGCACGCGGCGGTCCGCCGAAGCGCCGTCTGGACGCAGCGCGAGCAGAACGTGTGGCCGCACTGCAACGACGCGGGCTCGTGCAGGATGGAGAGGCAGATGGCGCAAGTGACATCGTCGAGAAGCACGCACTCGTCTCCAATCTCGAGCACGCTCATCTGCGCGTCCACGGCCGACGTGCCCCCCGCCTTGTTTGGCTGCGCCGAGACCTGCGCCGCGACCATGGTTGATTCGGTCCTGCGGTTGCCGCCCCTCGGCAACGACGACGGACGGTTTCGGCGCAATGTGATTTGAGGTTTCTAACCACACTCCAAGTGCTCCAAGATCCGCAGTCCACGCTTCCCCAACGCACTATCGTCCACCTTCTTCAGTGTATGTAGCTCTTACGAACATACCCGAGGGTGAACTGAGGAGCGATCCGAACGTGGTATTCGGGTGATTGGATCACTCTTTAGTCTACTGCTCGAATTCCGTGAAAAAATAAAACGTGGCCGCGAATCGTGCACTCTGATTCCAGGCTGACCCAGAGGGGCTGGCGGTTCGCTCGCCCGTGTCCGGCGATGGGACTGGCTGCTTGGGGCTGGCTATGGGACTGGCTAGTTCGTCGGTCAGGGTCGGCTGGCTATGGGACTGGCTGCTTGGGACTGGCTATGGGACTGGCTGCTTGGGGCTGGCTATGGGACTGGCTGCTTGGGACTGGCTATGGGACTGGCTGCTTGGGGCTGGCTATGGGACTGGTTGCTTGGGACTGGCTATGGGGCTGGCTATGGGC
>NW_005195479.1:0-1231 GCF_000372725.1 Emiliania huxleyi CCMP1516
ACGTCGACCAGGAAGCATTTTTAACCACCAGCCTTAATAATCTTCCTCGTCCTCCTCCTCCTCCTCCTCCCCCTCCTCCTCCTCCTCCTCCTCCTCCCCCTCCCCCTCCCCCTCCCCCTCCCCCTCCTCCTCCTCCTCCTCCTCCTCCCCCCCCCCCCGCCGACGAGCGCAGTTCGTCCACTCCACTCCAAAACGGTAGGAGGCTACTGCTGGTGCAGTGGCGGTGGCGGACGTGCAGCGCGCGCTCTCTCGTGCGCTGCGCGAGTGCGAGGAGATCCACAAGAAGATCGAGGCGCGCCTCACGGCTGGCACCGGCTCAGTGCTTGAGGACGGCGGCTGCCTGGCCCTCACCTCCATCCCCAACCTCGCCGGGCAAGGCTTGCTCAGAGATGACTCGAGACTGCCCGAGACTGCCCGAGACTGCCCGAGATTGCCCGAGATTGCCCGAGATGACGCGAGGGTACCCGAGAGTACCCGCCTGGCAGACAAGCACTCTATTTGCCGTGGCGGCTCCTTGCAAGTCAGAGACGCCTGCCCCAACTCACTGCCCGGAGAACACACACCCCACAGCGTCCCGCTAAAGCCCCCCTCCTGTCTTCTCACCAATGCTAGGTGCGGAGACCGCGGGGCCTCTCAGCAGCAAGCTGTTGCACCAGCCTGCATGCTTGGCGCCGGGGAAAGAGCTCTCCGGCTACCAGGTGCCTGGTGCCACAGCAGTGCAAGCCCACGAGTTTCACGAGCACCCCTGGGCTCCCCCGAGCACTCCCAAGCACCCCCTTGAGCACCTTCCGAGCACCCCCCGAGCACCCCCGAGCTCCCCTGAGCTCCCCTTCCCCCGACCACCCCACGATTTCCCCCGATCACCCCCGATCATCCCTCATCATCCCCGAGCACCCCGAGCACCCCCGAGCACCCCCGAGCACCCCCGAGCACCCTTGATCTCCCCCGAGCTCCACGATCTCCCCCGAGCCCCCCCGAGCCCCCGTTTCGAGCTGGTCGGGCATCGACGCGACGAGACCTCCTCTGGTAGGACGGGAACGAGATGATAGTAGGGAGTAGAAGAAAGCAAAGAGGAGCCCTGCGCACGCACGACTCCGCAGGAGAAGCCCCTCCCGCCCGTGCTTGTGCAGCGCAGCCTCCTCCCACAAGAAAACTGCGGCCGCCAGCGACAAGACACAGCGCCTATCTTGACTCTCAGGTGTCGGGCGCGCCTATCTTTAAGATTTCCGGG
>NW_005195478.1:0-1231 GCF_000372725.1 Emiliania huxleyi CCMP1516
AAAAATTCCGGGAAAAGCCCGGACCTTAAGGTTAAATATTAAAACCAAAGGGGAGCAGCAGGCAGCTCACCAGAATATTAGGTAGACCCAGGGAGGCAAATTGTGTAAACCGGGGGAAGAGGGGGAGGGGGGTCTTGATTGAGAAATCTGAAGCCATCGCTCAGCCTCAGTCAGGAGGCAGGTTGATGTTATTGAATTTCACTTAAGCGCAAAAGAGAAAATAATTGGCGGTCGATGCCGAACCTCGCGCGCGGCAGCGCGCGAAGCGAAAATTCCAGCGGCGAGCAGTTCGGTGTGGCCTCTCGGGCCATAACACCGTGGATCCGGGACGGCTCTCTCATAGCAGCCCATAACATGTTATGGGCTGCTATGCCCCGAGAGCCATAACACCATAACAATAACTGTGTCCGGGGACCACCGGGAGGAGCTGGAGGGATGCGATGCGCGGTACGGAAAGGGGCATAAAGAGACACAGAACTCGGCCCGCAACCTTGTCAAGGTGCTTACAGGGGCGGGGCGACAGCGCCAGGCCGATGAGGTCGCTGCCACGTATGGCGTCTGACCTTGAGGCAGCGTCCGCGCACGTGTTCTATGTTCTGTCCACTTTTCTCTGTTCTTCACATAAACGCACAACCCCGGGCCCCGAAATCGCACAGTGACAGTCAGACATGCGACACGTGTTCTTCACAAGCAACAGCCAGCCAGCAGGAGCTGGTGGATCTCCGACGGCCTGATTTCACGCCGCGTTTCCAGCGGCCCACGAATTGGGCCACAGGCTCTGGGCAGGCGGATTCGCGCCATCGATGTCGACCTGATCGGCCTGGTCAACGGTGCACTCGGTCGCCCTGATATGAAGTTCGGCAAGACCTCGGACGGCCTCTACGAGGAGATGTGGAGATCGGGGCGCCGGTGCCGGCGCTTCCCTACCGCCAATTCAAAAAGAAGCTTAAAATACTGCGCATGGGCGCGTCCGGCTTCCTTGCGGAGGGCGGCGGCAGCGTGCCTAGAAGCGGGGATATCGATCTGGCGTTTAAGGTGGGCTGGAAGGTGGGCGGCCCATGTTATTTTTTGGGAATGTTTATCTTTTGGAGCGGCCCATGCAAGCCTCCGATCCGCTGCTGCGTGACACCAGCCGTCGTAGAGCCGGCCATGCGAGCCTCCGACGGCAGCTGCCGCGGCCGCAGAGCCTCGCCAGTGCTCTCGACTTTCTCGGCCGCCGCAAGCTCGCGCG
>NW_005195477.1:0-1231 GCF_000372725.1 Emiliania huxleyi CCMP1516
ACAGAATGCCGAGGCTGTACCGCCCTGCCCCACGCTTCTCGAGCAGAGCTTCGGCGGCGGCACGCGCGTCCATCGGGATGGAGAGAAACTTCATGTCGGGAGAAAAGAAATCCGAACCTGTATACAAAATTAATTAGACAGACAGAAGAGAACGACGCGACAGAGGAGGAAGTGACAAGGGAGAGAACGACGAGGGTGGGACGACCGCGAGGTGGCATGAAGGTTGCAGCGAGAATCGGCGAGAGACTGCGAAGAGAGATAGGAAGAGGCAGACTCCCTAGGGTGGGCGACGGATAGCGCACCACACACCTCTCCTTAAAATCCCTGTGTGGTGGCGGCGTGCCGTCCTCCCATCCCTCCCTTGGGTTGTCTGTTTTCTTTCTTTCTTTCTTTAGACAGACACACCACCGTTGAGCGACCTGGAAACTTAAAAAGAAAGAAATCGCAGCGTTCGCGCTTAAAGAAAGGGAGAAAATCGATTCCCAAACTTGCGAATCGGCGCGCGTGGCGCGACTTCTTCATCCATCCACCCGAACTTTTCGCACGACTGATGCGCTCGCGATCGGGGGATGTGCATGGAGCATGCGGTTTATTATTGAGGTTTGAGCGAGATCACAACACACCCGGAAATTTGTGCAAGTGGCCAGTGGCCAGGTGCACTGCCGACCCGAGATCGCCAGGCTAAGCAAGATCCGCACAAAAGCCATCGCCCGAATGTGGCTTCCCCGACCCCGTGGTGTGATCGGAAAATACACCAGCCCGGCGCGAAACGCGGATGAGGGTTGAGGCACCTGTCCGTATACCGTAATCTGATGCCAAAAAGAAACCCCGCACGCAAAGCTTTGCTCCAAACCCTGAGGGAGGGTGTAGGATGTAGAGGATGTAGAGCGCTGTAGAGCTGGAGAGCTGGAGAGCGCTGTAGAGCTGTAGAGCTCTACATCCGCCGCGGGACGAGGCGCCTGCGTTGTAAGAGCGATGTAGAGGCGCTCTAATATACTACGTGAAATCTCTACAACAAACTCTACATCATAAGCGGCGAACGAGGCACGGTCGCTCTCCGACATGAGGCGCGTTGCACTTGCCAGTGCTGCCCTGGCCTTCTGTCTGCCCGCCCAATGGGTGGCAGGTGCCTCTCTGCTGCTGTGGCATGCCTCACGGCTGCGACTGGCCAGCGCCTCGGCGCGTCAGCTCGGCTCGGCGTAGCGATAGTGGCCAGCGCAACTCGCCTGGA
>NW_005195476.1:0-2084 GCF_000372725.1 Emiliania huxleyi CCMP1516
ACGACTCCGAGGCGCCGGAGGAGATCCAGAACGAGGCGCTCTACCGGGCCTGCCGCGCGTACGGCTTAGGTGAGCAATTCCTCGCTGCGGCGCAGGACGAGGGCACATTCGGCGAGTGGCTCGACGAGCTACCCTTCGAGGTGGCTGCGGCGACCGCCCGGCTGCTCAAGCACCACGCGCGCTCCGGCGCGTGGGTCGAGCTCTCGCCCGGCAACCCTAGCCAGGCCTCACGCGCTGGCCGTGACCGCGACCGCTCGAGCCCGAACTGCCCGTCAGATATGTCGGAATTGTCGGAGAATAGCGACTAGCACACCTCTGAGTCCCAGAAACCCGAGGAGTCACACAGTCCACCTGTGTGATGCACGCCCTGCGAGCGGGGCGGGGTGCGCACTGTCCCTCTGTGTTTGTGTGCGTCGCCCATCTCTCCCTGGAGATGACTGCTCTATTTATTTATTTATAGCTGCGCAAAAAAAAAGAGGGGACACGCGATTCCCGCATGGGTTGTGTCCCCTCGCGCTGCTCGCTCGCCCGTGCGGAAGGCATGGCCGCGGAGGAGGCGAGTACGCGCTTGCCAGGCCTTCCGCAGACAGCCTCTTGGCCAGACTGAGGGTCGGCTTTGTGGCGTGGCCCGTGCGCTGCGCTGCACAAAGCTGCGTAAACTGCGGGAGCATCCTGTGCTTCCTTTGGGAAGTGCGCACCTCCTGCAGCTGGTGGAAGGCCGTGCCGCCGCGCGCCTGCTCCGTGGACAGGGCGGGGAGGCGACGCCGCAGCGCCGCAGCGTCCGCTGCACGCCGGTGCAGCACTCTGCTGCCTGGTGGGCAGCCTGCTGGTGCTGTGCGCGACGTTTGCGAGGCGGCTCTGGCGCTGTACTGCCAGCCGCGGCGAGTGGCGCGCGGCACGCGCGGCGCCGCGCGTGGCCCGGACGGCGCCAGAGAGCGCGCTCGATGAGCCAGCCGGCGCGGCGCGAGCGCCGTGCAAGCTGGCACATCGTTCGCATGCTGCCGTCAATTCTCTGGTCGACGGCGGTCAATCTCACGATTGTCGATCAAAACCGGCGGGCTTTGTGACGCCGTTTACGCAATCGTTTTTTGGCTTCGCTTTCTCTTTTGCTTGTTTTTATTTTGTTTTTTCTTTTGCGAAGCGACGGAGGGGGGGGCGGGCGGGCGCTAACTATGGGCAACTACATGTCGAAGGTTCGAGGACGACTACTCGCCGCCTGGGTCGTTTGGGGCGCGCGGCTCCGTCGAGGACCGGGCGCGCCCCTTACCCGGCGCGGCGTAGGTCCCACTCTGACGTATAGAGGGGAGGCACGGACAACGGCCCAATTCATCAATTCCACTCATCTTCTGGTGCCTAGCCCCGTGCAACAGCGGTCCGGCAGGCTGCCCCCAAGGCCCCCCGGGCCGCTGCGGGTTTGGGAGTTATGCTTAGGCACAGCTTCGGCGATGGCAGCCCCTCTCTGGGGTGTTGCATAGGCGGGGAGTCTCCCCCGCTGGTCTCCTCCTTCCCATTTTTTCTTTTCTTTTGAGAGCAGGACGCCGGGTTTGTCTTGTATGTGCGTGTCGGGCCGGGGTGTGAGCGAGGGGCAGAAGGGGCGGGGGCGTGCGGGGCAGAGGCCCAACGTCGGGCGGCTTGTCGGGGTCCGGAGAATTCGAGGCGGGAACGAGGAGGGGGGAATGGGCGGTCGGCGATGGGGTATGATGCAACCGGGCGTACGGGGTAGTCGTCACACCCTCCTGCCTCGAAAGGGCGGGGCTGTCCCGGAAAGTGAGAGACGCCGGGCAGCGTGACGCACAACTGAACCCTCCCATACGTGTTGGGCTCCTCCTTCGCTGTCCCATCTCCTCATCTCTTTCCCGCCTGGGCGGGGCGGCGGGCGGGCGCGCGGTGCGGCGCGGCGTGTGCGTGTGTGCGACTGCAACAAAGGACCGCTTGCAAGGGACCATTGGGCTGTACTATTGACCGGGAGGCGGTAAGCCGTCGTCGCCCGGCGCTGCTTGCAGCACCGTGCGCCGTGGCGATGGCGCTAAGAGGTTCTCCTCTTTTCCGCGCCCCCCCCCGCAAGGCGCGCGACACACGTTTTC
>NW_005195476.1:3373-16328 GCF_000372725.1 Emiliania huxleyi CCMP1516
TCGCAGCCCACGCCGTGAGGCGCTGCTGTCAGGGGGGTTTATCACCGCCGTATCCACCCCACACTGGCCGCCGAGGGGCCCGGCGGGCTGAGGCGCGCGAGGCGGCTTTCGCTCCCGCGGGGCGGCTCTACCCGTCTCAGCACGGCGTCCCGAGGTGTAGCCGTGTACCTGGCGGCAGGGCCATCACTCACACGCCTACTCGCGGCACAAGGGAAGGCGTGACGCGATCGCGAGAGGCGAGATGGGTGATGGCGAGACTGTCGTTTGGCCAGTTTGAGGCTGAAAGGATGACCGCGGACGATGAGGGCGACGATTCATCGCGGCTACTGAGCAGGCAAGGTCCGGACCTACAGGATGGAGGGGCGAGTAGTGAGACTCGGGACCATATCTTCGCGTCGAGAGACGAAAATCCGGATTTTTGGCCGCCAGCCGCCGCCGGCCGCCGAGCGGACACTAGGGAACTGCGCGACGACGACGACATTTCAGAGGTGGAGCGATCACCACCGCCCTTCTGGTGGTGTTTGCCGGTCGGGGGGGCGTCGGCAGCACCGCCGTTCCGCGCGGATGTTGCAAACGGTGGCTCGGGGCGCCTATTTCGGCAGCCCCGGGGCGGGAGCCGAGGAGGGGCAGCCGTTGCGGTGGCGCCATTGCAGCTCGGCGGCGCGTGGGGAGCCGAGCGGCTCCCAGCGATCCCGCGAGAGAAGGGCCCGCATCCGTCACGGATGCCGCGCCCACGCTGCCCGACGCAAGGCGCCAGATGGGAGAGGAGGTGGCAGCCTTTCTGCGCTTCGAGGTGCAAGAGAACTTTTGCGGCATTTAGCGGGTTGGCGAAATGGGGGCGGCAGACAGCAGACGGCAGACGGCAGACGGCAACCGGCAGACGGCAGCCGGCAGACGGCAAGCCGGCAGACGGCAGACGGCAGACGGCAGACGGCCTACGGCTCGGCTGGGCGCGCACGCGCACGCGCGCGCGTCGCGCGCCACGCGTCGCTCCGCGAGGGCGCGCGCCAACCGCGATTCGAACCGGGGCCAAAAGGCGCCTGGAGCGACCGCGGTCCGGTCGCGCCACCGCGGCTGCGGGGCTGATAGAGCAGGCCGGCTGCGGCTCCTAATGTACCTCCGCTTTTGGGTGGCGTTCAGGGCGGCTCCACACGCACGCACGCACGCACACACACACACACACACACACACACACACACACACACACACACACACACACACACATGCATGCACAGACACACAGCCCCTTCCCCTCCCCCCTCAAGGGCGAGGACACGCACAGGCCGCACCTCTAGTGAGGCCCGCATAGTATGTGGGAGACTCGTGCCGCCGCCCCTGCCACCCCTGTGTCAGTGTGCCTGTGGTAGCGAGAGGCTGCCAGCGACAAGCTGGAGGCAGTCGCTAGACTGAGATGAGACCGCCAGTGGATGTGGGAGTCCACCGCGCACCGCGCTGCGAGCCTGGTCGGCCCCCCTAGACTGAAAACAAAAACAAAGTGTAGAAACCGTCAAAAAATCAGCTTCCGAGAGCGGCGCTGCGCGCCGCCTAGAGGACGACGATAGCGAGGATGTCATGTTGCGCGATGGCGTCATCCATTTCGTCATAGCCACCTTCATCGTGGACCGTCGCCACGACGCCGCCGTCTCGCCTACGCCACCGCCGTCGCCATCATGGGCCTCGCTGTCGAGATGGCCCCCTCGGAGCAGCCCACACACACACACTCACTCACACTCCCCTCCCTTCGCGGCCCGATGGGGAGGAACGGGGCGAGCCCCCTCCAACCCACCCGCGCTAGGTCTCGGGGGACGAAGGGGTCACACCCGACGACCTCGGGAACTAGCCGGGGCAGTCGGAGAAGTGGCAACTCCGTGCACTGACGGTCGGCCGCCAGAAAACACGCCTCCGTGGCTCGGGTTACACCAATCTTCGCTACCCAACGCGGCCAAAGGATATCCACCTTGAGAACCTCGAGAACCTCTGCCCAGAAAAAGAACACCGCTCTTTATACTCGTTTATTCACGAGGCGACCCCAGGGAACCGTGGGCCCGCTTGTAGAACCCACAGTGCGATCTGCGCCCCAGAGCGTTTTCGCCTCTCCCGGCCGCCCGTGAGCGCCCCCCGCGTGCATCTACTGGCTGAAAACGCGTCGTGGGCCAGCTCTCATACCCTCCCGCCCGGCCCCGGCGGCAGGTGGCGTCGCGCCGCCCGAAGCACCGCCCGCGGTGGTGCTGGCGCCGCTCAAACTGCGCATTGCCATCCCGCGTGACCTGCACCTCTCAACCATGGCCAGCCGGCGCACGCACACCCCCCAACTCCCAATGGCCTCGTTCACCCCACGAGACGGCGCGCCAAGGCGTGTCGCCGCCCCGAAATTGGCCCTTGGTTGCAGGCACCAAGCCGCGCACAAGACCGGGCCGCCACCGACCCCCGCTGGCGGGCGACGCGCCCGGGCGTGCGCGGCTGCGAGCACAATTAGGGCGCCGTCTGCGGATGCGACGGCTGGGACGGGCGTCAGGCGCCAAGATGCAGCCGGGAGGCCCGGTGTGGGGCGGCGCGCGCACCGGCGCGACGCGCATCCCACGGGCGACCGTGGCGAGCGCGCCGCATCCGGTGCCACACGGCGCTGCCAGGGCGGCCTCGTTCCAGGGCCAGAACACAACCCCCCCCCCCCCCCCACGTGTGCACAGATACGGCTGCGCTCTTACGCAACATTTTGCTTCAGCACCCATCATTCAACAGACAACATACACAAAGACGAGATCCAACCAGACATGCAACCAGAGAGATGCCGCCACCAGACAGAGCGCGAGGGCAGCCGGACAGTGCAACCAGACATGCAACACCAGACACGAGACACGCCCACAAACTCGACTGCCTTTTATGTCCTTTCAACGCATTTCACGTGCAGTATACGTGTACTCAGCACCACTACTAATCCTAAGCACTATAATTAGTCGCAACGTTTCCATGCACACTGGGCAAATCGGCCGATTTCCAACCCACTAAATCATCACGGCCCCGTAACACCCTCCGCGCGCGGTCAAAGGCTTCCCAGGGCCGGTCCATGACATGAACCGATAGACACAAGCAAAAAAAACCGCACCTCTAAGCTTCTCGGGCACCCCGAGGCCCATACGGCGCCCCGGAGGGCCTAATAACGTATATTGGTTGTGCGCGTGTTTTGAAATTTCGGCAAAAGAAGTGCAAAGAGGGCTGTCATGCAGCTAGCCATTGGTTTTATGAGACGGCATGAAGGTATGACCAATCCCGCTGTCAAAATCTGTTCTCCGAAGGATGGACATGTAGCGATGAGACATGGTGCAAAAAACATTTCACGACAACACTGCTCTCTCTCTCTCACAACACTAGGGTCGAGGCACGGGACTGGCGCGCACTGACTGACACGAACACAGGTACACCACGGGAGCCGCCTACCCTAAGCGACTCCCGCAAAAGAATCGTGAAAAGAATTTCGCAACGCGCCCTGCTTGCGTCAACCCTTATATGTGCACGAAAAAAATCACAAAATCACACGAAGTACGGTACACCGTGTACGTACACGTAGCCTAGTCATGATCACTCTCTTCTGCGTCTGAAGTGTCCTCAGGCTCTAGCTCCGCCTCATGTTCCTCGCCCTCCCACACACTCTCACTGCCTTCGCTGCTGACGTCGACTGGAGCAAGCCTGCACGAACGGCCGTGCGGCTCGTGCGGCCCATCCATCGCGATTTGGGTGCCACCACACGCTCCGGAGCGCTAGCTGACGCCCACCGACCGTCACTCCAGCCAGAGGCGCGAAGGGCACCCGCCGTGCTCGTCCAGCGCCGCTGTGACATCGCCATGCGAAGCACCCAAGGTGCGGCGGGCGGCGGCGAGGGAGAGGCGGTCTTGACGCGGGCAGAAATGAGCAAAGAGCGTCGACCGAGGGGTCGAGAGGTCCACGCCCGCGCGCCGTGCCGCCGGGTCGAGGAGGGAGACATAGCCGCGGCCGCCCTTCGCCCTTTGCGGGGCCGTGCGTGCCGGATATGAGCGAGGCCGGCGTCGCTGCTGACGTCGACTGGAGCAAGCCTGCACGAACGGCCGTGCGGCTCGTGCGGCCCATCCATCGCGATTCGGGTGCCACCACACGCTCCGGAGCGCTAGCTGACGCCCGCCGACCGCCACTCCAGCCAGAGGCGCGAAGGGCACCCGCCGTGCTCGTCCAGCGCCGCTGTGACATCGCCATGCGAAGCACCCAAGGTGCGGCGGGCGGCGGCGAGGGAGAGGCGGTCTTGACGCGGGCAGAAATGAGCAAAGAGCGTCGACCGAGGGGTCGAGAGGTCCACGCCCGCGCGCCGTGCCGCCGGGTCGAGGAGAGAGACATAGCCGCGGCCGCCCTCCGCCCTTTGCGGGGCCGTGCGTGCCGGATATGAGCGAGGCCGGCGTCGCTGCTGACGTCGACTGGAGCAAGCCTGCACGAACGGCCGTGCGGCTCGTGCGGCCCATCCATCGCGATTCGGGTGCCACCACACGCTCCGGAGCGCTAGCTGACGCCCGCCGACCGCCACTCCAGCCAGAGGCGCGAAGGGCACCCGCCGTGCTCGTCCAGCGCCGCTGTGACATCGCCATGCGAAGCACCCAAGGTGCGGCGGGCGGCGGCGAGGGAGAGGCGGTCTTGACGCGGGCAGAAATGAGCAAAGAGCGTCGACCGAGGGGTCGAGAGGTCCACGCCCGCGCGCCGTGCCGCCGGGTCGAGGAGGGAGACATAGCCGCGGCCGCCCTTCGCCCTTTGCGGGGCCGTGCGTGCCGGATATGAGCGAGGCCGGCGTCGCTGCTGACGTCGACTGGAGCAAGCCTGCACGAACGGCCGTGCGGCTCGTGCGGCCCATCCATCGCGATTCGGGTGCCACCACACGCTCCGGAGCGCTAGCTGACGCCCGCCGACCGCCACTCCAGCCAGAGGCGCGAAGGGCACCCGCCGTGCTCGTCCAGCGCCGCTGTGACATCGCCATGCGAAGCACCCAAGGTGCGGCGGGCGGCGGCGAGGGAGAGGCGGTCTTGACGCGGGCAGAAATGAGCAAAGAGCGTCGACCGAGGGGTCGAGAGGTCCACGCCCGCGCGCCGTGCCGCCGGGTCGAGGAGGGAGACATAGCCGCGGCCGCCCTCCGCCCTTTGCGGGGCCGTGCGTGCCGGACATGAGCGAGGCCGGAGTCGCTGCTGACGTCGACTGGAGCAAGCCGGCACGAACGGCCGTGCGGCTCGTGCGGCCCATCCATCGTGATTCGGGTGCCACCACACGCTCCGGAGCGCTAGCTGACGCCCGCCGACCGCCACTCCAGCCAGAGGCGCGAAGGGCACCCGCCGTGCTCGTCCAGCGCCGACACGCAAAGCCGAGATATAGCCATGATAAGCCGAGGAGATGCGGCCGAGATATCGCCGAGATATCGCCGAGATGTAGCCGAGACATTGCCGAGGTTTAACTGTGATGTGCTCGAGGGAGACTGCCACGGTGTCACTACTGCTCGTGGCAGGGCGGCACGTACTCTGGGTCGGTGTGGAAGCGTCGGATCAGCATCTTGTTGTACGCGAGCATGTACACCCTCAGCAGCCGCCGCTTTGGCCGGTAGGACTCCCCCTCCTTGGACGGGCGGATGCCAGACAGACCGAGGAGAACCTTGATCTGATCTAGCGACGCAACCTTCCAGTGCGGTATGAAGAAGCCCTTCACGAGCGCCATGCCGTTGTGCAGCGGCGCGTGGAGGTGGTCTGGCACGGCCAGCATGGAGAAGAAGCGGACGGCAGCGCGCGCAGCTTGCTCGCTCTCGAACTTTGCCGAGCGAGGGTCGCGCACGTCGAGGGTAGCACGGTATAGGGCCTGCCGAGCGCGCCGCAACAGGCCGAGGGTGACCTTCTCCGTGCCAACGTCGCCCTGATGACAGATTCGATGGCCGTCGCCCTCTGGTAGCCGGTTGAAGTAGCCGGGGTACGTTTGGTTGTGCCGCAGCCCCTCCTCGATGACGACGGCCGCCTGCCCTTCTGAGGAGAGGGAGTCCTCGGCGACCGGCGCGGTGGGGAAGACGTGGTCGACTCGAAGCTCGGACTTGTCGTCGGTCCACTGCGGCCAGTGCACGCGCTTGCTGTACGAGAGGAGGCCCTCGGCCGGGCCCTCCTCAAAGGTGCCTGGAGGCGCGCCGGCCGGCCGCCGCCCAAACCTGCGCGGCCGCCACGGCAAGACGCGCGTCGACACGTTGTCGAGCGCGCCGTGGTCGAAGATGAGGAGCTGCATGGTCCCGGCCCACTCCTCGTGAATGGCGTGTTGGAGCATCTCGGCCTCGGATTGGTGCGTTAGCATCGTTGGCGCCTCGGACAGGTTGACTGCTGTGGGTGCCAGCAGGACCGCGTGGGTGACCGTGCCATCAAAGGGTGTGAGTTCGAGGGAATCGTACAAGCCGCGGTCGTCGGGCAGGCGGAGGCGAAGATGCGTGCTTGACAGCTCGCCGCGGCCGCACCGCGGCACGACGACGTGGCGATGTGCGGCTGGGAGCTTGGCAACGGCGTCGCGGAGGAGCCTCCATAGGATCTTTTCGCGGCGTCCGTCAGGTGCCTCGAGGAGCTCCGCCTCAAGGGCGGTGCGTGAGGCGACGGACGCCTCCACCTCCTCCAACGACATCGCTTTGACACGCGCGTATGCGAACCGTCCGCCCGCCGGCGTGGTGCTTGGGCGAAACGGACGTGCGGTGTCCGCGGAAAAAAGAAAACTCTCCACCTCGCCTTTTCTGTCGCTCTCCTGGCCCAGGCCCATCAGTAGCAAGCCTGAGGTGTCTGAAACCGCACTTATCTCGGGTCTTCAAGCTCAAACACGCGCTCATAACTACCCACAACGGGCCCTCACACGCACATTACAGATCACAGACGCCACCGAGCCCGCCGCCCGGACGCGCGAGTACGCACCGCCGCGCGTGCCGTCGCCGTGAGTAAGGGAGCGAGCACGCGTGTGTGCGGCGCGCCTTCGGCCGGTCGCCCTCGCCGCCGCCACAGCGCTGCCATGGCGGCAGCAGCCTCGGCGCCGCCGCCCGCCGGCGCGTGCACAGCCGTGCCACCGAACCCGCCGCCCGGACGCGCGGGTACGCACCGCCGCGCGTGCCGTCGCCGTCGAGCGAACGGCGCGGTGCCGGTCGTCACAGCGCGCGAGCAAGCGTGGCGCTCCTTCTGCTGTGCAGGCGCGGCGGGTAGCGCCCGCTGCGACGCCTCGCAGGCTGAGCCTCGGCGGCGTCGAGGTCGGTCGCGCTCACTCCCGCGGGCGCGGCGGTCGCCACCGATCCGGACGCGGCCATGGCGGCCCTCGCGGCCGGCGCGCACGCCGCTGAGCCTGCTGGAGTGCCACTCGAGCGGCGAGGCGAGTCATGAGCGAGGGATGTGCCTTACCAGCAGACTTGCCGAGCGGAGCTGGTCGTCGCCCCGCGGCATGCTGGCGCATCGGTACCTACTCGCTAGGGCTGCACAGTTTTGAGCGACACATCGAGCAGGGAGGAGAAGCGCGGGCTCCGCCTAGCGCAGTCACTCTGTCATTCGAACACCAGCACCACCGCGGGCGGTGCTTCGGGCGGCGCGACGCCACCTGCCGCCGGGGCCGGGCGGGAGGGTATGAGAGCTGGCCCACGACGCGTTTTCAGCCAGTAGATGCACGCGGGGGGCGCTCACGGGCGGCGGGAGAGGCGAAAACGCTCTGGGGCGCAGATCGCACTGTGGGTTCTCCGACGCCTCTAGGTTTCCTAGTGGCGTGCTGTGAACAAACAGCGAAGAAGACGCCTGGAAAAAGAATTCAGTCTACGGAGGCGGCCCCTCTCGGCTGCTGGCTGACCTGTGCCGCTTGCCGGCTGCGCTGCGCTGTTTGCTGACGTGCGCTGCTGGCCAACTGCGCTGCGCTGTTTGCCCGATGTGTGTGCCGACAGCTCAGCGCGAGATCTGCTGGATGTTGACGTGCCTCGGGTGCTTTGACTCGCGTGCGAGTCGACGGCGAGGCGCGTGGCAGCGATCACCAGCTGTCATTCTGCTCATCAGTATACCACTTGGCCTCTGCGCCGACAATGGCCTGGCCATCACCCCTCCGCTCGGCTGGAGGTCTTGGAACTACTACGGCATGAGGTTTACGCAGCAGGACATGCTGCAGCAGGCGGCAGCGGTGACGGCTCGCCGCGGCGGGCGGCCAAGCCTCCGCGATGTTGGGTACGATCACCTTGGCGTTGACATGGGATGGGAAGGGTGCGGACGGGGTCTGAATGGGTCGTTCCATTCAGCTGATGGGTGGCCCATCGTCGATTCCGACAAGTTCCCGAACCTCACCGCGCTTCACGGCATGGGCCTGAAGACCGGATTCTATTTCAACCCCTGCTGGTGCAGCGTCGAGTGGAAGGTGTGGCCGACAGGCAACACCGCCAAAGACGCGGCGACGGTGCTGGACCTTGGCTTCGACGGCGTAAAGATTGACGGCTGCGGTCCAGCGAACAACATGACGCTCTGGGGTGAGCTCCTCAACGCCAGCGGCCGGCCTCTCCTCATCGAGGACTGCCTCGATAAGCACTGGTGGGTACCGGGCAAGGAGCCGCCCACACCGACCGTCCAGCTCCTCCGCGACTGCCCGAGCAACTTCTACAGGACGACCACCGATATCCTTGCCAGTTTCTACTCGATAATGGGCAACCTGATGACGAGTGCGGCCTTCGTGAAGGAGCACGAGACAGCAGACGGGCCGGTGTCCCGCCCGGGATGCTGGGCGTATCCAGACATGCTTCAGGTCGGCCATGAGATCAGCTTGGTCGAGTCGTTCACCCACTTTGCTGCCTGGTGCCGCCGCCCTCGCCGCCGCGCCGCCGAGATGCCCGACTCATCGCTTGTCCCTCTGCCTCTGGACATAGGTGCATCACGAGTGCACCGCTCATTCTCGGTTGCGACTTGACCAATGACACCGTTTACAATGAGGTCTATCCGATTGTGACAAGCCCTCTGGCGCTAAAAGTCAACCAGGAGTGGGCGGGACACGAAGGGGGGCTGGCTGCAAGCGCGGAGGACACCTTTACGACGCACGCCGGGACGACCACAGTCACTACCTTTCCCGTCTGGCAGGTGTGGCACAAAAGGCTTCCCGCCATCGGGGACAGAGCGACGGGAGCTGTTCTGCTCATTAATCTGAGCGAGCAGCCTCGCAATGTGACGCTAACATACTCGGACGCGGACCCGCGGTTCGGGAGCACGGTCACAGGAACGGACGTGTGGACCGGGGAGAAGGTAAACCTCTCGGCCAAGAGCCAAGCCTTCAGTCTCGCTCCGCATGCCAGTCGGTTCCTCATCCTACAAGCCGTGAGTCACATGGCTGGGATGTGGCTGGCCGGTGAGCGCGAGGCCGTGTGACTTCGTTGATGGATGATGCACCCATCCATGCAGATGCACACTGCATTCTCTGCATTCAAGCATGTGTGTGTGATACTGTAATATAAAAGGAGTACTCAAAAGTGCTAGAGAATGGCGGCTGTGCGGGCGCGGTCTTCCCTCTCTCCGGGGTATCGGCTATCGCGTACCTCCGGCGTCGACCGTCGAGTACGTGGTGGCCGGGCTGACTAGGTCCAGCCCAGGGTGAGGCAGATCTGACGTTCTAAGGTAAGGTAAGGTAAATTTCTCCACACACACAAGTGGTGGGGCAAGGGGGGGCGACCCTCGCATCTCCACACCCGGACACGGGCAGGAGCCCCACGGCATTCAAAGTGCAAGCACTGGCCCGGTGCACGTGGGTGAGCAGCCTGCCCCTCCCTCCCGACAAACCAACTCCCGCACACACACAATCGCACTCTGGCCATCGAATGACTCCGAATGACTCACTGTGTGTGCTAAGACAAAATCTCCGCAGACAGCCAAAACGGGCCGTGCCGCGTTTGTGGTGTCTTCTCAAGCACTACATATGCTAGGGCAAAAACCGATTTGCTGTGGAGGCGTAATTAATAAGTGTCCGGTCGTTTTTGGCGGGTCAGGTGGTCTCGCTCGTTCGTTTGCAAAAAAAGCTCACTCACCCATTTTCTCCAATTTCATTTCCGCCTTCTCCCGTTTTCATTTCCGCCTTCTCGTTTTCATTCATGTTCTCCCTCTCTTTCGTACACAAAGAGACGAGATCAGTGAGATCAAACTTTGGACCCCCCTCCGGGGTGGCTTGCCCGTTGGGGTCGGCCGCGCCGACACCGGAGGCAACCCCGGCTCCGTTGGAGACAAGTTCGCCTTCGGCAACACCGAAGAGCGCGCCCGCCTTGCAAACATGGGCTGCAAGCAACGCGGGTTCCGTGGTCAACGGGCGTTCGACCACACCACCGGCCAAGGCTACGTCAAGTCACAGCGTGGCCACTACCATGATGGGATCTTCACCAAACGCAACAAGTTCAACCTGCTTCTCCACGAGACATTCGGCGGCGGCTTCTCGCCGCCAGCAGTTGCAAAGATCAACCGCCTTGCGCGCAAGGCTCAACGCTCGGGCGTTGACCGCACCGCGTACCCTCCCCACTCCCGCCTCTCATTTGTGTCACACCACGCGGAACGCATCTCCATCGCTTCGGTGGCTCGCACCTCAACCTATCTGGACTATAGGTTCCTAGGAGGTAAGGAGGTATTTTCTATCTCAATAACAAGGGCTGTGAATCACAAATCTGCCCATGTGAAGGGCCTCCAGGGCTCGCACCTCCACACTTACGCTCGCTTTCGGGGGATGGAGGCAGCCCAGGTGGCTGAGCGCGTCTTGTGAGTTTTGTGTGTCGGTGTTCCACCAAGCAGCGCGCCGGGGGCTCAGAGAAGAAAGTGAGCGGCGGGGCGGCTGCCCGGGCCGCCCCTCGCCGACGCCTGGCCACCCTTGACCCCCCCGGACACGCCCAGCCCAGCCCAAGCGCTCACGCGGCTCTAGTCCCTATCCGACCGCTGTCACGGCCAGCTCGGCACTATCTACTCAAAAAGTGACTTAGAGCACCCACTTTTTAAGCGTTCCGTGCACACACAAGGTCCGCCTGCGTGCACTGCCAGCTTCTCAGGGCCATCGCGCGAAAAACGACGGAGGAGATGCATCCTAGCTGTCGCCACCGAAGGCGACTCGACGCCGCTGAGATCGGAGATCAAGCTCTGACAGGTCACACGTCGCTCCTTTGACGCCGACGTGACTCACCCGTGCAGAGCGCATCAGGACACGGTCTCAACGCGCTCGGTACGACGCCTGCGACCCGTCTCGGGTCAGGTGGCACGACGCTCATCGCGCCTGCCAGCGCTGCCGTGCAGGCTGCCACGACGAGGTCGAGCACGCTTCTATCCGCTCGCCCATCCTTCCTTTCCATCCCATTAGGCAGCCTGGGAACGGTGGCGGTCAGAGGCAAAGCCTGCGAGGGTGGTGGAACCACATGTCACAGCCACCGCCGGCTCGACCCCACGACAGCCTCCGGAGGCTGACTTTGAGGCACCATCATCGGACGACGTCGACGAGTTGGGTCTCTCTCGCGGTAGCCAGGTAGTCCCCCATACTAGTAGCACCAGCCATGGCCTCAGGGAGCGCGGGCGAGGGCGCTGGAAGCAACACGGACAAAAAAACATCAAAAGTGGTCATGTTGACACCACCCGTAATTAGCGTATTTGTGCACAACTAGTCACTTCAATCTAGAGCCGTACATATATGACACACGACGGACGGAGACCAGAGATAATAGTATCGATGGCACAATAATCCTAATGCTAAGACTAAGCGCTAAGCCAACTCTACATGCAGACCAACCAGGCCCCCCTCCCTCGTTTATGGGAAGATGATCAGAGTTCCCTATCCCGTCGCGCCGTGCTCCGGCGCAGCAGCGCCTGGTCGGGAGGCGACTCTTCGTCCGATGCCGATTCGGGGCTACAGCCGGCGGCGGCGGATCTCCCCTTCGGGACGACGCGTGCCTGTCTGGGCGATTCGTTCCGAGCGAACCACGCGTGCCACGCCCGGCCGGTGCGGAGGAGGTAGCTCTGCAAGAGGCAAAAACCAAGCAGGAACGACCCCGCCTGGGAGAAGAAGTACGCCTCGATGCCGTGCCGCACAACCCACCAGCCAGCCACCTGCCGATCGAAGGTCGCATACGCTGCTTGCACCGACGCGGCGCCCAACAGCGTCCACGCGACACCACCGCACCCAAGTAGCAGTATAAACGGGAGGCGAGTTCGTTGGCCGATGCACACGCCAAGCCAACCGCAGTGGTGGTCAAAACCGGCACAGCACTGACCGCATTCGCTGCAATGATGCGAGCCGAGCGGCCGGAGCACGCCGCACTGAGGCACGCTGCACCGGCCCCACGCTTCAGCATCTGCCTTTGCAGCATCCTAGCGGCGCACCCAGCCAGGATCGGCAAGGCCTATCCAGATGCTCAATAGGATTGCGCTGACGCCGGCCGCCTGGCCCACCACCTTGTTGACGCGGAGCATAATCTGCATCAACCACCAAGACTCACAGCATGGTGCGGTGCCGAGTGGCACGAGAACCGTCCATCCGTAGACAAAGGAAGCGGCGATGACGAAGAGCAGGACGACAGGCATACCGACGCGGATGCGAGAGTTGCACGCACGCGGGTCGAGGCGCGGCCGCTCCAGCAGGCAGAACACCACTTGCGCCTCTGCCGCCATGCAGTCCTGCTTCTACTGCTGGTGTAGACTCGTTCGAAGACGCCGTTCACGCGATCGGCTGGTTTTCGCTTTTTCTTTTGCGACGGGGAGGGGGGGGGGGGGTCGTACTCGAAACCACCACGCCGCAACCGTCGCCGGCGCGCGACACGTTCCCGTAGGCCGGACTGTCCTCGTCGAGAGTGTGTGCCGCCAAGGCGGGACGCACTCAGGGGCAGTGCCGACGGGACGCGGCTCGAAGGGTGTGGCTCCGCAGCGCGGCCGGCACTCGTCGCAGAGGCCTCACCTTCAAAAAGTCGGGCATGGCTCTCCCC
>NW_005195475.1:0-1231 GCF_000372725.1 Emiliania huxleyi CCMP1516
TCTCGCGGCAAAAGGGTCGAGCGAGCGGGCAGAGTCGCGATGTCTGCGCACCCGCGTGCCGATGGGCGGCACACGCAACCGAGAGAGGCCCTGTCGCGCCGCCAGTAGCGTTCTCCGCACTCCCCACGCCACCAATTGCCGCCTCAGGGCGCCAGCCACCTCTTACACGCGGCCGGCGCCCTCTCGCGGCAAAAGGGTCGAGCGAGCGGGCAGAGTCGCGCGGTGTCTGCGCACCCGCGTGCCGATGGGCGGCACACGCAGCCGAGAGAGGCCCTGTCACGCCGCCAGTAGCGTTCCGCACTCCCCACGCCACCAATTGCCGCCTCAGGGCGCCAGCCACCTCTTACACGCGGCCGGCGCCCTCTCGCGGCAAAAGGGTCGAGCGAGCGGGCAGAGTCGCGAGATGTCCCTGCGCACCTGTGGGTGTTCGCCGCCTATATGCTCAATCCGGTGCCAAGACGGACACATTTTGACAATCAAAATCTACCTCAAAATTTGCGGCCGCCCCTCGAAATTTGCTGATCAAAATTTGCGGTGGCCCGGATCGAAACCTGTACTTTGGCCAAGTTATGCGGATTCGTCAATCGACCCACCCCCTTCCGGTACTCACAAGTGTGAGTCAAAAAAAAATTGCTTTAGAAGAAAAACGAGCACGCATATTCTCCCCCCTCCATTCTCTCCCCCTTGGCGCGGGCGGCGCCCCACTCCGGCCGGCGCCCTCTCGCGGCAAAAGGGTCGAGCGAGCGGGCAGAGTCGCGATGTCCCTGCGCACCCGCGTGTTCGCCGCCTATATGCTCTATCCTGTGCCAAGACGGACACATTTTGACAATCAAAATCTACCTCAAAATTTGCGGCCGCCCCTCGAAATTTGCTGATCAAAATTTGCGGTGGCCCGGATCGAAACCTGTACTTTGGCCAAGGTAGAGCGTGGTGCGTCTCCCCTGGAGCCTGCCACGCCCGTTCTGTCTAAGCCCAGGGGCAGGGTTCAGCTTTCCAGTTGATCCTTATCGGACTGGTGAGTTCCTTCTCGCTGTCAGTGTGACGCCCCGGCAGACATTGGCAGCGGTGCTACACACCTACGCCATCTTTCGTTTGGGTTTTTAAGGGTGTTCTTTTTTAACAATTTCTACGGGCTAGCGATGTCGCAGTACATGCGCACTAGTTTGGCAGCGATAACGTATTCTAGGATGCATCGGTAAACAAAGATGGGGGGGTCGCCCCCCCAGACGAC
>NW_005195474.1:0-1230 GCF_000372725.1 Emiliania huxleyi CCMP1516
GGTCAAGCTTGTTCGTCGGCGGGTCAATCAGGCGCGCGCAGATGGGGTTGACCGGGGAGGGGGCACCGTTCGGCATCGTCAGTGGGTTGGCGATCGGCCCGTTCACCGCCCCCTGGTTCGCCTGGTTGTACACGGAGATGACGAGGCCGTCCCAGGAGGGCCCACCAGGAGCGCCCGCCGGCGGAAGGCCAGCCATCACGCCCGCCGGCGGACCCGCGCCACCACCGGGCACCTGAAGTCCCTCAAGCTTGTACCTGCGCAAGGGGCGAGGGGCGAGGGTGAGATGTGAGATGTGGTGGGATGTGTGGGCGAGGGCGGTGCGCGCTCGCTCACGTGGCAGTGATGCAGAAGAGCTCATCGACCGTCTGGTACGAGTTTGGCTCCTGCGCCTGCGAATACCACGTCGCGCGCGTGTACTCCTCAAAGTCAATCTGGGCCCACAAAGCGGGCGCAACCTCTGCGCACTCGGCCTTCGCCACCGAACCGAATCCCGCAGCGAACGCGGGCAGGGCGGCGAAAACAAAAGCCCGCATATCTTGCCGGTGATGAAGGTTGTCTTGCGTCGAGGGGCCGGCGGAGTCGGGGGGCGAGGCGCACCTGCGAGCGGGATGTGTTGATGTGGAGGGGTAGACGCCGAGCGGAATGCGCGCTCGGCGGGAGCCCCTCAGGTGCCTGCGCGCCGACCACCCCCCGGTGTTTTGACACCATTATTTGGTATATTAACCTCGCGGCCGCCTAGATAGACTGCAAGAGCTAGACACCGCAGGAGGCGAGGCTGCTGCTGCCGCTGCTGCTGCTGCTGCTGCTGCATGCTGCTGCTACCGTCGGAGCACTTCTACTGTTCACATCGCACTTGCCGCCGCAACTGCTGCTACGAACGCCGCTCCCAGATACTTTGCCCGCCCGCCCGCCCGCCCGCCCGCCCGCCCGCCCGCCCGCCCGTCCGCCCGCCCGCCCGCCCCCAGAGAGCGCCCCTTGCCATCGCCACTCGCACAAACGTGTAGGCGCTCGAGTCCTCCACTCGCGGCCTACTCGCTGCCTCTGGGGAGGAGGGGAAGACGTAGGGCTGCATGCGCGCCTTTCCTGAGGCCCCTCCCCGAAAGGCAAGCATTAGACCCATGAAACCGAGACCCCTCCCCCCCCGCCCCGATCCCCCCACCCCCTTGCTCCCCTCCCCCCCCTCGGGAGGGCCGAATTGAGGCGCCCGTGGGGACCCCACAATTCCCTCCC
>NW_005195473.1:0-1230 GCF_000372725.1 Emiliania huxleyi CCMP1516
CGGGCACACCGCTGACCTCTTCCTCGGCCGCGTCTACGGCGGCCACGAGGGCGGGCGGCGGCGCGGCAGCGGCTACGTCGTCGACTTCATCACTGTTTGCGTTCTACACGTCTTCCTCTCCCCTTCCAGGAAGCGCTGACCCGATTCCCCCCCGAAATCTACTACCCTCACGACACAGTGCGCGGCTGCCACGGAACCAACGGGTTCTGCCACCAACACGAGGTCAACGGAGAGCAGCTGAGTCTGCCTCCGCCCTCGTCCCCCTTCACCTCCGGTGAGCGGTCGCCCTGCCCCAGTCGTCCAGAGCACGACCTCTGGCGGGTCAGCCAGCCCCACTCTGCGGGCGCCAAGAAGAAGAAGAAGCAGACGTCGCGCACGCGGCAAGAGAAGAAACAAGGTTGGCCAACGCTTGGTTCTATCCTCTCGGCGACTGGTACACCTTGTACTGGGATGGCAGCTTGGCCGACAAGGTCGCAAGGCGCGCTGTCTTCCCGACGCTCGAGCACGACGACGACTACGACCCCGGCCCCCTCGCAGAGCGCATCAGGCGCGACAAGCGCGAGCTGTCCGACCGCTCCTCCGACGACTGGCCTCCTCCGACCAAGACTCATGCGGCTCCGGCTCTACTAGCGAGGCGAATGCCATTTTCACACCCTCGACGACTTTCTCGGCTACGGTTCCGACTCCGGCTCTGGCTAGTTGACAAGCTGCCGAGCCCAAGTCACTCAGTGCGTGCTGATTTCTTGTTGGCTTCTAAAAATCTCTCTCGGGAAGACTGGCGCACACACTAACACAGGTACACCAGAAAAGAATTTTCCCACAAAACTCCCTCTCACGACACTAGGCTGCACGGGACTGGCGCGGCCGTGTGTGTGTGTGTGTGTGTGTGTGTGTGTGTGTGTGTGTGTGTGTGTGTGTGTGTGTGTGTGTGTGTGTGTGTGTGTGTGTGTGTCCCTCTGTTCGCTGCTCTCTTCGCCGGTGAGTAATGCCACGCTCGGTACGGTACAGGTAGAAAAGAAACAGTGGTGTCCCTCGGTTCGTCTCGGTAGCGCCAGCCGTGAGAGAGGCAGTTATTAAGAATTCTTTTTGGCCGGCTCATCATGGGCGCTCATGATGAAATTATGAGAGATTATGCATATCTCTTGGCGCTTGGAGGGCAGACAACGCGGCGTTAGACACTACTGATCTCCAGCACATAGTGCCTCTTTGAAAGAAAGAAAGAAAGAAAAC
>NW_005195472.1:0-1230 GCF_000372725.1 Emiliania huxleyi CCMP1516
GGTGCCGTCGACCCACGCTGCCCACGACGGCTCGGCGGCGGGCGGCGGCGAAGGCATCGGCGGCGAAGGCAGCGGCAGCGAAGGCAGTGGGCGAGCCGCTGCCGGCTGCGCGGCAGCTCGCAGCGTCTGAGCGGCGCGGGTGCCTCGCCGCATATATATATTTGGGTGTGCCAGCGGCGGGAGCAGATGAGCTCCTGGCCGTGTTTCTTTCCGGCGGCGGCGGAGGAAACCATTTTCTCGTTCTTTTGTATCCACTTTCTCTTGTTCCTTGTAACGTGAGAGAGTGAGTGGGGGGCGCTGTCAGGAGACGGAACACGGAGGAGCTGTATAGGTCACTAGAGACCCACACCATCGCTACATCACCACAGCCACCAAGTCGGATACAAGTCGATGACAATGTGCGCGGCAGGAGAAACCCAACAGCATGACAATGTGCGCGGCAGGACAAACCAAACATGAGACACGGTTACACAAGGACGGTCAGGCTACGGTCAGGAAGTAGGTTTGAGTTCACACTCTCCAACACTCCCCCATTGTCTCCGCAGTCTTCATGAATGTGAGGATGCGGCAGACAACAACAGCAGAGTGTGAATGTGTCTGAGCGTAGGTATGCCGGTTACCCGCCGGCGTCTCGCGGGGCTGGCTAAGCGTCCAACCTGTTGCGTCTTCGCGAAGGATGGTCTTGCTTGTTGGCAAGTCTTGCGCGCTAAGATGATCCAGTGAAGGGGTCAAAGCGCGGCCGAGTGGGCGGAGAGAGAGAAAGGGGAGATAATGAACAGGAGCTCGTTGTGGAGCTCGGTCATGGCGCGCCGCGAGCTGCAATCCGGGCTGAGCGTCGCGGGGCGGCGGCTTGAGCGGGCGCGGCGGGAGCGGCGGGCGCGGGAGCGGCAGCGGGGGCGCCCCGTTGCTGCGCGGCGACTGGGCCGTTGGGAGGCCTCGCCGCGTTGACGTTGATGAGCGCATCAGACGAGGAAGAGACAGCAATGAGGTAGAGTGGCATTGCCACGTCGAACAGATGCCCAACATACTCGTGTCCACACAGCCGCAGTGCTGGCGGAGATGCGCTCTGTCGCAGAAGATCCGCAAGCACCCAAGTTGATGTTGCGGTTGTACTCATTCTGCTCAGCCTCCGTGCCGAGCAGTTGGCGGCCGCTGTGCCACCGTGCGCCGAGCCTCTGTGCCCAGCCAATCACCACGGCTCGCGCAGGTGCCCATGGTGCCAGCCAACGT
>NW_005195471.1:0-1230 GCF_000372725.1 Emiliania huxleyi CCMP1516
CGAGACAGCCGAGATCGTGCTGCCACCCCCGGCGCAGCCACCACCCTCGTTTCCTCCATCCTATCCCCCACCGCCTTCTCCGCCGCCACTGCCGGCATCGCCCTCGCCGCCGCCGTCGCCGCCCCCGCCCTCACCGCCACCTCCGTCCCCACCGCCTCCCTCACCGCAGCCGCCGAGCCCGCCTCCCTCGCCGCCTCCTCCCTCGCCGCCGCCGCCCTCACCACCGCCCTCGCCGCCAGGCAAGGCTCCCACGCCGCCGCCCTCGCCGCCGCCACCCTCGCCGCCGCCGCCCTCACCGCCGCCGCCCTCACCCCCACCTCCGTCGCCACCACCCTCGCCGCCACCGCCATCGCCACCGCCGTCACCGCCACCGCCAAGCCCACCCCCGCCCTCGCCGCCGCCTCCGTCGCCGCCGCCGCCCTCCCCGCCGCCGTCGCCGCCTCCCCCAAGCCCCCCACCGCCCTCACCCCCACCACCGAGCCCGCCGCCTCCGAGCCCGCCTCCGTCTCCACCACCGCCCTCGCCTCCCCCACCATCCCCGCCGCCGCCCTCACCACCGCCTCCCTCGCCGCCTCCCCCGTCGCCGCCGCCTCCCTCGCCGCCGCCGCCCTCACCGCCGCCGCCCTCACCGCCGCCGCCCTCACCCCCTCCGCCCTCGCCCCCTCCGCCCTCGCCGCCGCCGCCCTCGCCTCCTCCGCCGTCGCCGCCGCCTCCCTCGCCGCCGCCGCCCTCACCGCCGCCGCCCTCACCCCCTCCGCCCTCGCCCCCTCCGCCCTCGCCGCCGCCGCCATCGCCTCCTCCGCCGTCGCCCCCACCCCCGTCACCGCCGCCGCCCTCCCCACCGCCGCCCTCGCCGCCGCCACCTGCGCCGCCACCGTCCTCGCCGCCGCCGCCATCGCCTCCTCCGCCGTCGCCCCCACCCCCGTCACCGCCGCCGCCCTCCCCACCGCCGCCCTCGCCCCCGCCGCCCTCGCCGCCGCCGCCCACGCCGCCGCCCTCACCTCCTCCGCCGTCCCCACCGCCACCCTCGCCGCCGCCCCCGTCGCCGCCGCCGCCCTCGCCACCGCCGCCCACGCCGCCGCCGCCCTCGCCGCCTCCACCTTCTCCGCCGCCGCCTTCGCCACCGCCGCCCTCGCCGCCGCCCTCACCTCCTCCGCCGTCCCCACCGCCACCCTCGCCTCCCTCGCCGCCTGTGGTGCCGAGTCCGCCGTCAGCGCCGCCGTCGCCTCC
>NW_005195470.1:0-1230 GCF_000372725.1 Emiliania huxleyi CCMP1516
GGGTCGCAGCGGGAGATGACGCACACGAGGAGCTCCGTCAGGAGGTCGAGGAGGCGGGCGGGCGGCGGCGTGTCTGTGGAGGGAGCAGCTGCGAAGAAGGTGGAGCCGAGGCGGCGCAAGCGGAGCCGGGGCAGACATATGACGGTATCCGGGCGAGGGGGGGGGGGGGGATGGCACACCATCGTAATCGGCACACCGATGTAACCGCACACCGCAATGGCATCCGAGCCCAGATAGCGCACCGTGATCTTCGTCGGCATCCGAGGGTACCCTGCTGCTGGCTGGGCCTGCCTGGCGGCCGCTTAGGTGCGACGTCCGTGAAACAAACAAAATATCTCCGACGTGCCCGCCGAAACATCGGTTCAAACGACGCCAATTTTTCCCCAGCTCTTCGGCTCGCTCCGCTCGCCGGTGAGTTGGTTGTAGGAATTCTACATGTAGGTTTGTTGTTGGGAAATCATGGTTGCTGGCAGCACCCCAGCACCGGGGGGTCCTGGAGAGCTGTTGCTTGGGACTCTAGGTAGGGGACTCTGTTCACAGCAGGCCCGGAACAAGATGAGGCCGGCGGGGAGCGTGCAACCTCGTGAAGAACCGCTCGCGGTGGACGCGGGAGACACCACCAAATCCCGGCTGTGCCTGTGCCTCCTCTGCCTCCTCCGAGAACCAAACAACATATGGACGACTGCTCCTCTGCCTCCTCTGCCATGCCGACGACGGCGTCCCACGTTTCTGGCGTCACCATCCACATCCCGGCTGTTCCTGTCATCGAGCTCACGCTCCTCGTTATTGCAGCACTGCTGTGGCGCTTGCTCGTTGCGGTGCACGCGGGACTGGCGATGCTCCATGCGTTGCAGGCAGAGAAGATTCCCCACTCCGGCGTGCCGTCCGCGGAGAAAGGCAGCCCCCCGCCACCGCCGCACCTCTCGCGCCAGCTCTCTCGCGAGCGGCTCCGAGGCGGCACGCCTGTGCCGCCTCCGTCTCCCCGCGGCGAAGGGGAGCCAAACATGCTGGCCGACGCGCGGCCGCTGCGAATTTCGGCCGGCCACTTTGGCAAGTGCTTGAGCGGCGATGCCGACGTCGACGTCGCCTTATTCATAGCAGCCTGCCAGGCGTGCAGTCACAGTGCGGACGAAGTGTGGGCCGTCGCCTCAGCGCCGCCACCCCGCCGCCTCCCTCCTCCCTCCCTCCACCCCTCCCTCAGAACTATTGCAAGGTGCTGGCGCTCATCGG
>NW_005195469.1:0-1230 GCF_000372725.1 Emiliania huxleyi CCMP1516
ATAAACGCTGCGCCGTCCCCGCACCAGCGACACCGGCCGCGGCTCGCCTCCACGCGCCGGCTCGGAAGAGGGGCTGTCGGCGGCGCAGCAGAGCGGCTCGCCTCGGCGCTCGAGCCGCCGACAGCCCCAATCCTCGACGTGACGGCTGCTCCCGGAGCCAGCCGGTGCGCGCCCGACCCACGCCCCCTCTCGCACCCCTCCGACCCCCCCTGCGCGGCGCACCTATCCGCTGTGCGCCGGCTCGAGCGCCTATCGCCAAATCGCGACGTTTGAGCGCAGCGCACGCGTCCCACACGTCACGCGCGCGCAGGAGAGCTTGCGGCGGTGCTGTAGCGTGTACTCGCCGAGGGCATCGCGCCGAAAACCCCGCGCGTTCCGCCCCAGCAGAGGCTGCAGCCGATGCGACAAAAACACCACTGTAAAACGGTGAGTACTTGGGGTTGAGTGGGCTTGCTTGCTCCCTTAGCCGGGAGCAAAAATGCAAGAAATAAAAATCTCTCTCTCTCGCAAGCCTCTGTTCGCTTTCTTTCTTGTAAAATTCTTTCTTGCTTGGGGAGTGGTTGGGGTGGCCTCAGGCATCCCCAAGGGAGTCGCAGCGGTGCCCCATAAGCTTAGCGATTGTCGAACCTCGAAGTGCGTTCGTTTTTGAAGAAAGGCACGCGGTACTATCGAGCCACCGGTGTCGGGTCACCGGGAAACGAAAATTTGACACTGGAGGGGTGAGCGCATAGCATTATTGTGGCAATCATAGGGAAAGCTTGACCCCAGAAGCATCAAGAAGCGGATACTCCAGCTCGACTGTGCTGGCAAACTGCCTCCTCACGCCGGCTGCCAGCAGCCGTCGTGGCCCGTGGCGTGCACCAGAGAGAGAGAGAGGTCGAGTCTGTGCCACTGTCAGCCGACCCGCCAGTTCGCAGTTGGTCGTGTTCACGGCGCGCTCGTGTTCCCCATTGCCTGTGGGGCTGGGCAACTATAATCCTGGCGACGAGTCTAGAGCTCTGGGAGAACTGACCAAGAGGGCCTGGGGAGGGATGTGGGAGGGCTATGTACTCGCGGGCTACGTGCGCGCGGCGTCGGGGCCACGCTAGGCCAGCTAGCAAGGTTTGGGCGCCCCCGCCCCCCGACGAGACGCGACCGCCGACCGCCCCCGCGAAGCGGCGTGTGTACCTGAGCTGTACACTCTACGTGTCGGAATCGATCTCGATCTCGTCTCAGTCGCACACTCGTGTG
>NW_005195468.1:0-1230 GCF_000372725.1 Emiliania huxleyi CCMP1516
ACCCTCGCCGCCACCGCACCAGCGACACCGGCCGCGGCTCGCCTCCACTCGCCGGCTCGGAAGAGGGGCTGTCGGCGGCGCAGCAGAGCAGCTCGCCTCGGCGCTCGAGCCGCCGACAGCCCCACTCCTCGACGTGACGGCCGCTCCCGGAGCCAGCCGGTGCGCGCCCGACCCACGCCCCCTCTCTCACACCTCCGACCCCCCCTGCGCGGCGCACCTATCCGCTGTGCGCCGGCTCGAGCGCCTATCGCCAAATCGCGACGTTTGAGCGCAGCGCACGCGTCCCACACGTCACGCGCGCGCAGGAGAGCTTGCGGCAGAGCAGTAGCGTGTACTCGCCGAGGGCATCGCGCCGAAAACCCCGCGCGTTCCGCCCCAGCAGAGGCTGCAGCCGATGTGGAAAAAACACCACTGTAAAACGGTGAGTACTTGGGGTTGAGTGGGCTTGCTTGCTCCCTCAGCCGGGAGCAAAAATGCAAGAATTTGTTTATACTCCCCAAAAGAATTTTACCACGCCCCTCGCACAAAATGGCCCAAAAAGAAAGAATCAGCGGTGTCACAGCACGATTCACGCGACAGGCAAGGCGCGGCGGGCGACGGCTTCCTCAGAAGCCCTCTCACCCAAAAAGAGAATTAAAAATTAAAGTCGCACAGGCGCATTTTATCTCAAAAGAATTTAATGCCAAGTGCCGGCGAACTCTCCCCCATCCCTCCCTTCTTTGTTTTCTTTCTTTTTGCCACACAGCAGACAGCTGACAGGCCCCAAAGCAAGGAGAAAAGTCAATCAATACCGTCGCGTGAACGCATGAAGATGTACGTGCGTGCCCGCTACTACTCCATGTACTCGCCGGCCTTGCCCGCCAGCCGCCGCCTCGACTCCTCCCTCCGCTGCTCCGACACCACTCGCGATGCGACGCGCGCGTCCGACTTTGCCGACTCTCCGCCCTCAGCCGCTGCTGGCCTGACTGCGGGGTCGAACGAGCCCACCCAAACGTCCGTCTCCTGCACGCCGCGGCGGCGGTGGGTGAGCGGGCAAACCCCGTGGAGGGAAGGGGCGAGCGCCGGCGCTGAGTCGCACCGAGTCGTAGCCATCGAGGGAGATCTTAAACTCCCGCGCCTCGCCAAGCCCGCGGGTCGCCAGCACACGCCCCGGGACCCACGCCGCCGCCGCTCCCGGCCGCCCCTCGTCCTCCCCGTCCGAGTCCGACTCCTCGGGCGCTAGGGCGAGCA
>NW_005195467.1:0-2285 GCF_000372725.1 Emiliania huxleyi CCMP1516
TCTTGGAGCGGATCTTTCGTACACAGCATTTTATCGGACAGAGGTGCGTGGGCTTCCGGGTATCAACTAGTACATTCAGGGTATGATGTTGTTTAGAAGGGGTTTCAGTGCCTCCCCCCCCCCCAGCATGTGGTGTGAGTAGAAGCCTGGTAGAAGCACCCCCCCCTCCCTGGAAGCGATGTCCGCCTGCTCAGGGTGCGCGCGGAGTATCGAGTTTGCCAGCGGCACCTTGCTGCACTACGAGGGCGAGCAAGGTGCGGAGCGGCTTGTGCGCGCGGTGTGTGCCGGCGGCACCGTTCTGCACTACGAGGGCGACAAAGCTAGGTGCGGAGCGGCTTGTGCACAGCTCTTTGAGGGCGAGCGAGGCGCGGAGTAGAACGCGCGCGAGGTGTTGATCGACAAGTATGAGCTGTGGAGAGATTCGCTGCCGTCCCTCTTTTGATCGAAGAAACCCTCGCCCGAGCGGGTGCCCGCATCTTTGATTTGCTGTGTGAGTGTTGAGGTGATGCGAGCGCGCGTGCGCGCGGCGCGCGTGCCGTTTTGGGTCTCTTTTATACCAGTGATGAAATATAAACCGACTTTACCACGCGCGCGCACGCGCGCGCCGCGCTCCTCGACTCTCTCGCACCCGCCCCGAGCCACGCCCCTCACGAGATAGGCGGCTGCGACCCTGAGAGTGCGCAGCGGTGCCGCTGGCGTGCTCACCACACCCATCCATCATGCCTGCATCATTCCTGCACGTACTGCCCGGTCTGGTCGGGGCGTGGGGCGAGATCTGGCATGGCGGCGCGCTTGAACTGAGCGCCTTCGATCGTCTCGCGGCGACAGCTCGCAGGCCGGGCGGCCAGAAACTGTGCCGCTCAGCCATCCGCCGAAGCGAGCGCGCCGGCGGCGGTCCGCCGCCGGCGCGCTCGGCTCAGTGTCTTCAAGCCCGCCGGTGGGGAGCTCCGCTTGCGGGCAACGATTGAACTGCGGGCAGCCTCGCTGTCCGTGAATCAAGCACTCTTCACGGACTGTTTGATTGTGGAAACAACCAATCTCTACACCACTTATATGGTCACCATTCTTACAGTGGTGTAGCTTGCGCATCGGCTGCAGCCTCTGCTGGGGCGGAATGCGCGGGGTTTGCGGCGCGATGCCCTCGGTGAGTACACGCTACCGCGGTGCCGCAAGCTCTCCTGCGCGCGCGTGACGTGTGGGACGCGTGCGCTGCGCTCAAACGTCGCGATTTGGCAATAGGCGCTCGAGCCGGCGCACAGCGGATAGGTGCGCCGCGCAGGGGGGGTCGGAGGGGTGCGAGAGGGGGCGTGGGTCGGGCGCGCACCCCCCCCGGCCCTGGGAACGGCCGTCACGTCGAGTTGGGGGGTTGTCGGCGGCTCGAGCACCGAGGCGTGCCGCTGCTGTGCCGTCGACAGCCCCTCTTCCGAGCCGGCGCGCGGCGGCGAGCCGCGGCCAGTGTCGCTGATGCGGGGGCGGCGCAGCGTTTATCCCCCCCCCCCCCCCGCGCCCGCCCGCCCGCCCGCCCGCCCTCAGGCCTTGCCCCTCCGCAGGCGCGGGAGCGCTCGCCGGCGAGCACCTCCTACCTCTCGTCGCCCGGCTGCTCCCTTTCCCCGTCACCCGCCGCGCCCTCGCCCGGCCGCCCCACCGCGCACGGAGCGCTCTGCTGCTCGCCGCCGCCGCCGCGCGTCCCGCGCCGCCACGCTTGCCCCCTCTCCTGACGCGCACCCCGCGCAGACGGCGCTCCGGGACAGACGGAGCAGCGACCGCGCCAGCGGTCGCTGCTCCGCCCCTCCGTCGCGCGCGCCGCGCGCGCGCTGCGCCGCTGCCGCCGCGCCCCCCTTCGCCGTCTGTTTCCCGCCGTATGGTGTGCGGTGCGCGCACGCGCAGCGCACACGGCAGCGGCTCCCCACCCCCCTACCCACCCCGTGTCCCCGTCGCGCCGCCGCCGCCGCCCCGCCGCCCCCGCCGCCGCCGCCGCCCCCGCTGTAGCGTTTGGGGGGGGCGACTGGCGACGGCAAAAATGCAAGCCCCGCCCCTGGCCACTGTAATATGGTCACGCAGACACTTGGGTACGCTCTGGGGGGTCCTGAGATCAAAGTTCCAGGGGTGGTCACCTGGTCACCTGCTCACCTGGTCATCTTGGACAGGACCCCGTTCAACCTCTATAGGCAACCTGCTTGGAGGCACCCTCAAGACCCGCAGCGCCGGGTGACGCGTGCTCTCTCTCTCTCGGGCAATCTCGGGTGATCTCGTGCCGCGGCTCACCGCTTCTAGGCTGCCTCATG